>NC_133331.1:248483421-248783421 GCF_042186555.1 Aquarana catesbeiana | reverse complement strand
GAAGTATGTAATGTACAATAGTGTGAAAAGTGCAGGAGTCTGTTAAGCTGGCCATACACAGTTACTTTTCATTCAGCCAGTGGGCTGAACGAAAAAAAAAATTAACTCGATCCAAGCAAATGAAGTAATGTAGATGGAGGAATCTCCCTATTGGATTCCGACAGCAGCACTAGACCCTGTCAAGAAAATGCTAATCAGCAGCTGTAGCTCCCCCACATTCTACCTCCTAGTACAACCCCCCTCCCCCCAAAAATCCCCCTCCTATCACAATCCCATCCCCTACAAATGTCACCTCCCCAGCACAAATCCTCCAAATTCAATCCTTCCTCTAAGCCCAAATTCCTCCTCCTAGCACAAATCCTTCCCCCACCAAATTCCATTCTCCCAGCACAGCCCTCTTCCCCTAACACTGGTTTTACTACCCCTTGGCCACTAAAATGAATGGCTAAGTTTACCCTTCTGAGCAAGTTACATGTTACACCCGTATTTAGGGCATAACATGTTCAGCATCCACCCCCTCCCTCTCCTCCCAATACCCCCCCCCCCATGACAGTGTGCGTACACAAGGCTGGGCCATTTATTCACAGATTTCTTAGAAAAAAAATTTGCATATTTTTTACCTGCAAAAAAAAAATGGGAATTTTAATTTTTTTTTCCAAAAGTTTAACTTAACCTTTAATAATCCTTCCTATATATACATAAATCTAAAAGCAATTAAAACACTATTCTATATATATTGTATGTATTAGTAAATGACATACTCAGATATTGAAATATGTTCAGTTAATAACATGCATACACACTCAAAGGCATACAGATACTGAGATATATACATATGCTCAATTACATACAGCACATGTGTGTGTGTGTGTATATATGTATATATAAATATATATATACTCAGATACATGCATACACACATACTGTAAAGAAACACTAAGACATATATACTAAGAAACATGCAAACACACATATATACACACTGAGATATATACACACACTCAGATATATATTGTACATATGTTCAATTATATACATATACATATACACACACACACTGAGATACATACATGCACTCAGATACACACAACATACTGTGGGATGAATACTCACATATGTAGTCTGGTAATGGGCAGCCAGCTTCTCTCCTCCCCTCTCTGTCCTGCTGTCCCCTCCTCCCACTCCGTGCAGCTCCTCCCTCTGCCCGCCCCCCACATACTTACAGCTCTCTCCACTAGATCAGTCTGTGAACAGTGAACAGTCCGGACAGGGCTCCAGTAGCCGGGACTAGAAGCAGAGCATCGGGAAATGCGGCCAGGAGGTTCTGTAACCCTCCACAGAGAGAAACAAGTCCCTTGTAATTAGGGCTGTTTCCATCAAGACAGTTATATATATGTAAAGATATGTGACATTCTAATACATGTTATGGATCCTAAATTCTGATTAAGCTTTTATGGGGGTGTTATAATAATTTTTGAGGGTGCCCTGGTGGCTGGTGTCCGGGTGACAGGCAGTCAGAAACCCGGGCAGAGCATGTAAAAACTGGACTGTCCAGGTGAATCCCGGACAGGTGGCAACCCTAGACAGTAGTATTGGGTGTCATGACAAATTCCCCTACTTGAACATACACAACCTTTTTCTGGTGGTTTTGCGACCTGTTTGGGTAAGAGGGGGGATTTCGGGAAAGTGCCTTTCATGAAGTCTGGCTAATGTATCGGAGCAAATTAGTTCAGGTGCTTGGCCATGGGGATAGAGAAGGGCTGTAATAATGTCTTCTTGAAATTTTAGATAGTGTACAGGACACCAGGAATGTGTCCTGGATGGCAGGTACAATATTTGAGTCGTGATCCCTTTAAGGGGGGCAGTTGCAGAGTCTTCAAACCCTGATTAATAGGAAGGGGTTAAGTCCCAGGGGAGGGAGGCTTGAAAGGCCGCAGGGGGAAATCAGCACCTGTGTCAAGGAAGTGAGTGGGAGAAAGAGAGAGTCTCACAAGCTGTGCAGCAAGCGTGAGCTCTTTGACCTACAGAGACACAGGCTGCTGACCCCCTCTGTCTGGCCTGCCTGGCACCCTCACTCTGGAGAAGCCTAACCCCTGTATGGGACTAAAAAACAAGCGGTGCGCCTGCTTAAATGATCAATACCAGGATTTTGGACTGTTATTTACTGTGGTTGAAGTAAGCTGTTGTTTTGTTTAGTCGTGATTGAAATAAATGAACTGTTTGCTTTCAATAAACTGGCTGGTGGTTATTACAGAGCTACCCCCATGTTACAATAGGTTAGGGAACTTTGGGTGCACTTAGAAAAAAAATAACATACAAATTGAACTAGTTGTATCAAATAAATGGCGACTTTCTTGTACCAAAACAGTGATCTCCTGGTGGCCAAGTAGGGCTACATCAGCTGGTCTTTCATATCCAACCCCCCCCCCCCCACACACACACACACACACATAAAAAGGTTATATTCATACACACATGTTGACTTCTGGATGGGATCTCTTTTTGTCTGCAGTTCCATCAAGGTGTCATCATGCATTGTGGAAAGGATGTACATCTCTTATTTTATTTCTCCACTTCAGGGCTAGTACCTCTTCGTTCCGCATACTGGCTATTTCCCCCTGTGTCAATTTCTTGGCGACCAATCTCTGCGGAAAGCCCTTGCGGTTGGTCTGTGCTGTCCCACAGGCCACAGTCTTCTTTAGGTACAGATGGTGGAAAGTCTTCTAAAGTGTACTAGGGATTCATCTACACAAATATTTATATCAGGAGTAAAGACCTGCTTGAAGCTGGAGCAAAAAAAAATGATTAAGGGCCGAATTTTGAATAATTTATCATAATCGGCATGATTTTGAGGGAGGCACTAGGCATTGTTGTTGAAATGTGAAAACCTCATTATCATTTTGTAATGGGTTCTGGGGATCAAAGACGAGTAGACAGGCATGTAGTGCATAGGTTGGGTAGACCAGTAGGCATGGAGTTAATTTTTTTTGTCAGCCCCATGTTGAGGGTTAGGCCAAGGAAATGTTTTAATTCTTCCACGGTGAGGGGCTTCCAAACAAAAGGGTGGGCATAGGAAGAATCTGGATTGTTTGCTATAAATTGGCTGGCCTACAGATTACACTGCTCTACAATGTAATTTAGGATAGCATCAGTAAAAAATAAGTGCAAATAATACATTTGGGTTACATTTTTTGATTGTATCTGAGGGCCAGCTGAGCTATAAAAAGGGGAATTACAGGTTCTACTGAAGTATTGGGCAGTCATGTTGGATACAGTAGAACATCTGGGAGGCTAGTATGGGCTCTGCCTCATTGTGGATGTGACACCCCATTGCTAGTATCTGGCCTATCCTCTAGGAATGTTGCCCTGCTTGTGTGTGCCACTGCACAAGGACTTGCAGAACTGCTGGTGGATGCATGCCTATCCTGGAGTGCTGCGCTGCTGGTGGATGCATGGCTTGCCTATTATCCTGGAGTGCTGCGCTGGTGGATGCCACAAGATTTATTGCGCTGCTGGTGGATGCCTGCGCCTGCTCATATCTCCTGAGACTCTTTGTTAGGATTCTGTCCTCCTCAGTTTGCATTTCAGAGCCACTGCTTTCTACAGGCTCATAGTTGCTATCTGAGTCTGACGGAGAGAATTACCTGCTGCTCTCGTCTGACTTACTCTGGAGTATCTGTAGAGCCTCCTCGCTGCTGAATAATCTTTTAGCCACAAGAACAGATGTGCACAGATGATCACAGACAGATGTAGCAGATCTGTTACAGATGTTGATTACTGGGATGTGGCAGATGTTCACAGATGTGGCAGATGTGTACAGACAGATGTGGCAGATGTTGATCACTGGGATGTGGCAGATTATAACAAACATATGTGCGCCAGATGTGGCAGATGATCACAGACAGATGTGCTAGATGATCACGGACAGCTGTGACAGATTATTTCGGACAGATGTGCGCCAGATGTGACAGATTATCACGGACAGATGTACACCAGATGTGGCTGATTATTATGGACAGATGTGCGCCAGATGTGGCAGATGATCACAGACACAGATGTGCCAGATGATCATGGACAGATGTGCCAGATGATTACATACAGATGTTCACTGGGATAGATGTATGACAGATTATACAGGTTTGTGGTTTCGGAAAGGGAAACACCCTTAAAGTAGGCACCTCATCCCAGATAAAGATTAGATAAGTGAAAAAGGAAAAAAAGGGATTTTTACGGTGCAATTTATTCAAATATAAAAGAGAAGGCTATATGTTTTTTTCCACTTTCTGTTAAAAAACAGTTTTATTGTTTACATTAAAAACAGACATATATGTCAATAATTTGTGACAATACAATTAAAACAGCGTGGTCAATAATGGAGGATAACATATAGGATATACGCTACGAATTCACAAATAGTCGTTATTGCATACTAGCCCGACATGTTTCGCATTAGTCGCTTTATCAAGGGGTATGTAATTGAGTAGCGAGTCATCCAATACTTTTAAATTATTCTACAAAAGAAGAAAAAGGGTTTTACATATAGAAAAAATATATTTTGCAATAATAATACAACATGAGATAAAGAATGTGTTATCACTCTGAAGCACCCATAAAGGCTTACCCCCAAAATAATTGACCCTAGGTGGACTCGTCAGAACCAGTGTATGCAGACACAGCCGAGCGGGATAGCAAGGGAGGCTAAATATGCAACCACAGGGAGCAGTCAGGTGAAGCTGTTGTACAAAACAAAGGGGTATTCAATATAAGGGAATAAATATCATTGTATAAAGGGTTAATTGGATTTGTAGAGAATATAAAGTTAAGTGAGTATCACTTACATCAAAGAGTTATTATAAGTTGCATCTGCGATCCGAGAGATGCAGTTAAACGCCAGAAATGGCAATAGCCGGAAATAGGTAAATGTAATATACGTTTGGAACTGGGAAACAGAACCTAAACACAATTTGCACAAGGATATGGTTAAAGTTTGGAATTAAGACTATGCTCCATAAAGAAAGTATTGAAAAATGATGTTGTCAATCAACATCATAATGAGAGTTTGTTCAGAGTATAGAGTTTTCAATTAACTTAAAAGGGAGAAAAGTTATAGATAAATTAGAGACTCAACCAGAGTTCAATAGGTATAGCCATAAAAACATAACTCTAGAATATGGAGCAAGGTATGGTGATAAACACCAGTCACATTACCTAGCTTAAGTCTTCGCTTGCAACCTCCGGCGCTGGCAGACATGGCTGTCAGATTAGCCGGTTTAAATACTGCTCCCCATCGAGACGGCGTGTGACGTTGCCGGCTCGATGCGGACGTGATGGCGCTACTGCGCATGCCCGGGAAGCCAAACCTCGTCGAACCTCAATCCCCACAAATCACCGCGCCGGAGGAGACAGCCGACATGCGTGCCAATGCGCATGGTAGCTCCTCCCGCACAATGATCACGCGGGGACGGAGGGGGCGGGGAATGGTTGCGATGGAAACCAGCTCTGCTGAGGGCGACGAATGCCATCGCCTGTCGAGAAGCTGGCTTGGAGGGGATGCACGGCGCGGGTTGGGCACATCAAAAAGGTGTGCCCCGGGCGTCCGTGTGGATGCGGCAGCCCCTCTATAACATATCCCAACAGGACCGGCCTGAAGTGGTCTAACTGAGAAGGGTCAAAGGGGTAATCGATCGACATGGGGGGACCACAGACCAGCCAATTTCGATCGGTGCTACTGAGGGACAACACATATTGTATCTATCAAATCATGAATACAATAAAGAACATGGTTAAGCAGTGAGACATCATTTAGACAGCAATTACACATTTACACAAATGTATCAATAAGAGATAAATAAAATAAGCTAACGTGGATATTCACAAATAACAAATTATGAGAAAGGCATAGAGGAAAGGGGTAGGGGTGGGGGAGGGAGATGGGGAAGGGGTAGAGGGATGAAAGGGGGATGGTGTCAGTTGGAAAGTGACATCATTACCCATGACATGAGCAGCTTAAATCAGAGGAAGGGTCTGTAACTAAGGCATTCATTGAAACCTGGGAAGTGAGTGGCTTGGAGACTGTAAATCCAACGGGCTTCAAGCTGGAGGAGTGTCCGATCGACACTTCCCCCTCTTTCATCTAGTGGTATATGTTCCAAAGCATAGAACTTTATGGTTCTGGGATTGAAGTTGTGATATAATCCTACATGTCTGGCAATGGCTATGTCCATTTGTTTTTTCAAGATTGGCTTTATGTGATCTCTAATTCGTTTGTATAGTGGTCGTTTTGTTTTACCCACATAGAATCCACCGCAGATACATTGAGCTAAATAGACTATGCCTGGAGTTTGACATGTAGCCTTAAATTTTATTAAATGCCGTTGACCATTGGGAAGTGAGAATTGTGATGTATTTTCCACATAGGGACATATGTCACATCCGTTGGATTTACAGTCTCCAAGCCACTCACTTCCCAGGTTTCAATGAATGCCTTAGTTACAGACCCTTCCTCTGATTTAAGCTGCTCATGTCATGGGTAATGATGTCACTTTCCAACTGACACCATCCCCCTTTCATCCCTCTACCCCTTCCCCATCTCCCTCCCCCACCCCTACCCCTTTCCTCTATGCCTTTCTCATAATTTGTTATTTGTGAATATCCACGTTAGCTTATTTTATTTATCTCTTATTGATACATTTGTGTAAATGTGTAATTGCTGTCTAAATGATGTCTCACTGCTTAACCATGTTCTTTATTGTATTCATGATTTGATAGATACAATATGTGTTGTCCCTCAGTAGCACCGATCGAAATTGGCTGGTCTGTGGTCCCCCCATGTCGATCGATTACCCCTTTGACCCTTCTCAGTTAGACCACTTCAGGCCGGTCCTGTTGGGATATGTTATAGAGGGGCTGCCGCATCCACACGGACGCCCGGGGCACACCTTTTTGATGTGCCCAACCCGCGCCGTGCATCCCCTCCAAGCCAGCTTCTCGACAGGCGATGGCATTCGTCGCCCTCAGCAGAGCTGGTTTCCATCGCAACCATTCCCCGCCCCCTCCGTCCCCGCGTGATCATTGTGCGGGAGGAGCTACCATGCGCATTGGCACGCATGTCGGCTGTCTCCTCCGGCGCGGAGATTTGTGGGGATTGAGGTTCGACGAGGTTTGGCTTCCCGGGCATGCGCAGTAGCGCCATCACGTCCGCATCGAGCCGGCAACGTCACACGCCGTCTCGATGGGGAGCAGTATTTAAACCGGCTAATCTGACAGCCATGTCTGCCAGCGCCGGAGGTTGCAAGCGAAGACTTAAGCTAGGTAATGTGACTGGTGTTTATCACCATACCTTGCTCCATATTCTAGAGTTATGTTTTTATGGCTATACCTATTGAACTCTGGTTGAGTCTCTAATTTATCTATAACTTTTCTCCCTTTTAAGTTAATTGAAAACTCTATACTCTGAACAAACTCTCATTATGATGTTGATTGACAACATCATTTTTCAATACTTTCTTTATGGAGCATAGTCTTAATTCCAAACTTTAACCATATCCTTGTGCAAATTGTGTTTAGGTTCTGTTTCCCAGTTCCAAACGTATATTACATTTACCTATTTCCGGCTATTGCCATTTCTGGCGTTTAACTGCATCTCTCGGATCGCAGATGCAACTTATAATAACTCTTTGATGTAAGTGATACTCACTTAACTTTATATTCTCTACAAATCCAATTAACCCTTTATACAATGATATTTATTCCCTTATATTGAATACCCCTTTGTTTTGTACAACAGCTTCACCTGACTGCTCCCTGTGGTTGCATATTTAGCCTCCCTTGCTATCCCGCTCGGCTGTGTCTGCATACACTGGTTCTGACGAGTCCACCTAGGGTCAATTATTTTGGGGGTAAGCCTTTATGGGTGCTTCAGAGTGATAACACATTCTTTATCTCATGTTGTATTATTATTGCAAAATATATTTTTTCTATATGTAAAACCCTTTTTCTTCTTTTGTAGAATAATTTAAAAGTATTGGATGACTCGCTACTCAATTGCATACCCCTTGATAAAGCGACTAATGCGAAACATGTCGGGCTAGTATGCAATAACGACTATTTGTGAATTCGTAGCGTATATCCTATATGTTATCCTCCATTATTGACCACGCTGTTTTAATTGTATTGTCACAAATTATTGACATATATGTCTGTTTTTAATGTAAACAATAAAACTGTTTTTTAACAGAAAGTGGAAAAAAACATATAGCCTTCTCTTTTATATTTGAATAAATTGCACCGTAAAAATCCCTTTTTTTCCTTTTTCACTTATCTAATGTATGACAGATGTTTTTCATTGTGTTTGGAGACACTGTGACATCACACTGTTTGGGGACACTAGCTGGGTGATCAGTGTGTAAAAAGCAAAAAAACAGCTAAAAACTCACTGATCCCCGGCTGCAGTCTCTTCCTTTCCTCACTGACAGGTTCTGTCTGAGGAGAAGAAGAGACTAAAGCCGTTACAACAGCTTTATTTACATTACATCATGGCTGTGATTAGACACAGCTGTCATGTGATTAGGAGGGCCAATCACAGAGCCCTCCTGCCGTGCGGTGTTGCCCTGTCTCTGGGGGACACAGGCACATCGAGATTGCACATTTTTCATCGCAGTGAAAAAAACGGTGTGGAATTGGACTTTAAGGGGAACCCCACTGGAAATTGTTTTTTTAAACAGCATGATGTCAAAAATCCATACCAGATCCTTATCCGAGCATGCAGCCTGGCAGGCCAGGAAAAGGGGGGTGAGCAAGAGCCCCCCCCCTCCTGAACCATACCAGGCCACAACATGGAGGAGTACTGTGGGGCAAGGAAGGCTCCGCCCTCCCCTCCCTCCCCAAAGAACATTGTCTCCATGTTGATGAGGACAAGGGCCTCTTCCCCACATCCTGGCCTGTGGTTGTGGGGGTCTGTGGGCAGGGGGCTTATCAGAATCTGAAAGCCCCCTTTAACAAGGGGACCCCCAGATCCCCCCATGTGAATGAGTATGGGGTACATTGTATTGCTACTTATTCACCAAAAAAAGTGTAAAAAATAAATATAAACAATACACAGGTTTTTGACAATTCCTTTATTAAAAAAAATTTAAAAAGAAAAAAACAATGTCCCCCCGATGTAGATCCATGGTCAATCACAATGCCTGCCTCATTGCCGGACCTGAATAAACCCCCAAAAAAACTTCCCCCCACGAGGACAGCTGACCGCCGAATGCCTGCTCTGCCGTTTGACAGTTCTTAAATAGGTAAGGGGCCCCTTACCTATAAAAGAACTGTCAAACAGCGGAGCCTGCAGTAGAAGGTTGGCCTTTGTTGATGGTGGAGCATTTCTTTTTTTTCTTTTCAGGTCCTGTGGCAATGGCGTGATTGACAATGAATCTACGTTGGGGGGCATTATTTTTTTAATTTTTTAAAAAAGTATCAAAAATAAAGAAAAACAGTAGACGCTTTTTGACAAGTAAAAAAATGTAAAAAAATAAAAAAACAATGTTTTGTTGTTTTGGTTGTACATTCTCCGTCAATCACGATGCCGCCTGACCCAAAGAAAATCCCCAAAATAATGCTCTGCCGTCAACGAAGACTAACCACCTACTGCACGCTCTATCGTTTGACAGTTCTTATATAGGTAAGGGATGGGGCCACTTGGCGGCGTCACCTGGTGGCGGCATTACCTGGTGGGGCCTCCCCCTTGTGACGTCACCAACCCAGCTTGCACCAGTCGGTGATGTCACAAAGGGGCTGGGACATTAGGTGGCATTACTTGTTTAAGAGGGACATTGTTTTTTATTTTTTAATTGTTTTTAATAAAGGTATTGTCAAAAACCTGTGTACTGTTTTTATTTATTTTTGACACTTTTTTTGGTGAATGAGTAGGAGTACAATGTACCCCATGCTCATGCACATAGGGGGGCCCCTTGTTAAATGGGGATTCCAGATTCTGATAAGCCCACTGCCCGCAGACCCTCTTAACCACAGCCCAGGGTTGTGGGGAAGAGGCCCTTGTCCCCATCAACATTGAGACAAGGTGCTTTGGGGTGGGGGGATAGAGCCTCCCCTGCCCCAAAGCACCCCCAATGTTGAAGGCATGTGGCCTGGTATGGTTTAGGAGGGGGGGCACTTACTCTTCCTTCACCTCATCTGACCTGCCGGGCTGCATGTTCAGATAAGGATCTAGTATGGATTTTGGGGGAGACCTCGTGAGGATTTTTTTAAACATTTTTGTTTTGCTGGTAATGGTATTGTATTGCCAGCAATTTAAATGTCTTTTTATTTTTTTTTTTTTTTTTTTTTTTAGAAATGTCAGTTTGTTGCAGCAGGTTCTATACATGGTACAGATGTGCCACATTAAAGGCAGACTAAGTGGACCTCCCAGGCACTATATTTAAAGGAATTTTTCCCTTTAAGCATCATCAAAATCACTGCTCCTTTAAAAATTTTATATATATTTAAAAATGTTTGCATTGATACTTGTCCCCCAGGGCAGTACCCAGGTCCTTATACCCTTTTTAATGCCAATAAATTGCATATAAGCCTTCAAAATGAGGACTTTTGATTTTTCATTGTTTAGGGTCTCCTAGACTTTAATAGAGTTTGCAGCACGGGGCCAAACTTTTTCTCTATCCAGAAGTTCTGGTGCAAACCGAACAGGGGGGTGTTTCGGCCCATCTTTAATCAGCATTATGGTTGTATTCAAAGGTCTGGTTGTATCTGAAAGACTACATGTCCAGAAAACCTCCCCTTACATCAGATGTCAAGAGTCCCCAAACCTCTCTTACATCACAGTGCACTCCACCTACCTGCTGCCTGGAAGAAGCTGGAGTAGGAGCTGGGAAGCAGAAAGTGCAGGGTCTGGGGGAGGACCAGAGGGGGGCAGGAGTCAGCTGCCTGAGTCTGCTGAATGCTGAAACAAGGGGAAGCGGAGACGAGGGGGTGCTGTGGCTGCACAGAGAGGCTCAGGATCTGTACAAGGAGTTCTGTCCTCCTTTCTGCTGCCAACTGCTGAGACTGGGGCAGAGAAGACCCTCTCTGTGGCTGCACAGAAAAGTGCAGGATCTGGCAGAGGAGTTCTGTTGTCCTCTCTTCTGCCAATTAATGAGACAGGGTGGGTTTGTGGAGATGAAGAGGGTGCCTTAGCTGCAGGGCCACATGAAATGGCCTGGAGGGCCGGATTCGGGCTGCGGGCCTTGTGTTTTACACATGTGGTCTAGATTACATGACAGGGGTTTCCACAAAAATGGTAGATCCCAAGGACTACCTCCATATATCCAGAATGGTAATGGATCAAAAAAAATGGATCTAGGAAATCATATATACAACAACAGGAAAAGAAGTGTAAACACAGAAGAGGAAAAAGAGGAGGGAGGAGGATTATCAGGACTAAAAGGAAGGAGAATGTGAACACTGCACAGATTTTTATTTTGAGTAAAGTGGAATTAAGTACAGTTGAAACTGAAACACTTAAAGTGATACTAAAGTCTCATTTTTTTCCTTTAAAAATAACAAACATGGTTCTTTACAGATCAGCCTAGATCCTCTTCTTCTCGGGTTCCTCGATGGTGCTCCTGGCCCCTCCCTCCTGTCGAGTGCCCCACAGCAAGCAGCTTGCTATAGGTGGCACTGAGCCGAGCCGCATCTCTGTGTGTCCATTCAGACATGGAGCTTCAGTTCGGCCCTGCCCCTCTCTCCTCATTGGCTAACTGACTTTGATTGACAGCAGCGGGAGTCAATGGCGCTGTTCCTCTTTCTTAGCCAATCCCATACAGCTGAAGCACTCGTACACATTGCTGGGTCGAGATGGGGCTCAGGTAAGTATTAGGGGGGCTGAGGGAGGCTGCTGCACACTGAAGGTTTTTTATCTTAAAGTGTTACTAAGCCCACAACAGTAAAATAAATGTGTACAGTGCCTTGAAAAAGTATTCATACCCCTTTAAATTTTCCACATTTTGTCATGGTACAACCAAAAACGTAAATGTATTTTATTGGAATTTTGAATGATAGACCAATACAAAGTGGCACATATTTGTGAAGTGGAAGGAAATGATAAATGGTTTTCAACATTTTTTACAAATAAATATGTGAAAAATGTGGCGTGCATACTAAAATCTGGTAGAACCAATTACCTTTAGAAGTTACTTACTTAGTAAATAGAGTCCATCTGTGTGTAATTTAATCTCAGTATAAATACAGCTGTGAAGCCCTCAGAGGTTTGTTAGGGAACCTTAGTGAACAAACAGCATCATGAAGGCCAAAGAACACACCAGCCAAGTCATGGATATAGTTGTGGAGAAGTTTAAAGCAGGGTTAGGTTATAAGAAAATATCCCAAGCTTTGAACATCTCATGGTGCACTGTTCAATACATCATCCGAAAATTGAAAGAGTATGGCACAACTGCAAACCTACCAAGACATGGCTGTCCACCTAAACTGACAGGCCGGGCAAGAAGAGCATTAATCAGAGAAGCAGCCAAGAGGCCCATGGTAACTATGGAGGAGCTTCAGAGATCCACAGCTCTGGTGGGAGAATCTGTCCACAGGACAACTATTAGTCGTGCACTCCACAAATCTGGCCATTATGGAAGAGTGGAAAGAAGAAAGGCATTGTCGAAAGAAAGCCATAAGAAGTCCTGTTTACAGTTTGAGAGAAGCCATGTGGGGAACACAACAAACATGTAGAAGAAGGCGCTCTGGTCATATGAGACCAAAATTTGACTTTTTGGCCTAAAAGCAAAGCGCTATGTGTGGCGGAAAACTAACACTGCACATCACCCTGAATACACCATCCCCACCGTGAAACATGGTGGTGGCAGCATCATGTTGTGGGGATGCTTTTCTTCAGCAGGGACAGGGAAACTGGTCAGAGTTGATGGGAAGATGGATGAAGCCAAATACAGGGCAATCTTAGAAGAAAACCTGTTAAGGCCCGTACAAACGGTCAGAAAATCTGAAGATAAATTTCGTCCGATGAACGATCTGCTGATCTGTATGCTGCTTTTGAGAGCCAAATAACGAATTTTCGGCAGACAAAAACTGGATGTGCAGGCTTGAAAATTTTTGTCTGACTGATGTGACCAATGTCCGATTTTCTTTTCATTAGTACGGTTTTCTGACAAAAAAAATCTGAAGAGCAAGTCTAGGCATGCTCAGGAATGAAAGAACACTTACAAAACAATTCAACACATTACGTTACTTCTGAATTCTGTCGTCAGAAAATTTTCTGATGGTGAGTACCCGCTTCACTTTTGATTTGAGACTTGCATCAAACAAAAAAACTATGCAAGTTCGTCCAATAATCTGACCGTGTGTACAAGGCTTTAGAGTCTGCAAAAGACTTGAGACTGGGGCGGAGGTTCACCTTCCAGCAGGACAACGACCTTAAACAGATAGCCAGAGCTACAATGGAATGGCTTAGATCAAAGCACATAGAATGGCCCAGTCAAAGTCCAGACCTAAATCCAATTAGGAATCTGTGGCAAGGCTTGAAAATTGCTGTTCATAGACACTCTCCATCCAATCTGACAGAGCTTGAGCTATTTTGCAAAGAAGAATGGGCAAAAATGACAGACAGAGTTACTGGAGTCAGGCTGCACATGCTCAGTCTGGTGCTAGAGAGTTTATTCTTTCTTTGGGAGAGTGCATGTGATCAGCACTGTCCAGACAGAGGATCCTATTAGGACAGCTCAGTGCAGTATGAAAACTCCTACAATCTTTAACCACGACCTGATAAAAGTCATAAGACTGCCATATTCTGCTGATAAGAAATGTATTTAGCAGTTTATATTTACTAAAACAATTTCATTTCTATGTTCTGTGTACTGTGGGAGGCCAGATATAGTGAATACAAGGTCCTGGGTTTAGTAACACTTTAATGCATAGAATACATTAAGATGGAAAAACCTTCGGCCTTTAGAACGACTTTAATAAAGGTTTGAAATATGCCCCTATGGCCAAACTGAACAAATTCCAAACTCATGTGGTCATTCACAGGTTCACTAGAAGAATATGTTTAAAAAAAACATTTTGCCTCTAATTCTATTGTGAGGAATTTGAAACCCCTCCACGTGTTTTCAACACACTCATTTAACCACTTCAGCTCTGAAAGATTTTACCCCCTTCATGGCCGGGATATTTTTTGTTATTCGGCGCTACTTTAACTGGCAAATGTGCGATCATGCAACGCTGTACCCAAATAAAATTTATATCATATTTTTTCACACAAATAGAGCTTTCTTTTGGTGGTATTTGATCACCACTGTTTTTTTTTTTTTTTTTTTTTGGGGATATAAGCGAACAAAGACCAAAGATGTTAAAAAAAAAAACAATATTTTTTTACTTTCTGCTATAAAATATATCCAATAAAAAATTGTAAAAATCAAATTTCTTCATAAATTTTGGCCAAAATGTATTCTGCTACGTGTTTTTGATAAAAAACAAAAAACAAAAAAAACAAAACAATAAGTGTATATTGATTAGTTTGCGTGAAAGCTATAGCAGCTACAAACTTTGGTATACAGTATATACTTGAATTTTTTTTTCTTTTTTAGACTACTAATGGTGACGTTCAATGAGTTATAATGAGACTGTGATAGTGCAGTGGGCAGTCTGACTCTGGGAGGAACTGATTCACTGCAACTGATATCACCAGTGACATTAATACAGTGATCAGTGAAATAACTGTAGTGCCCTCTAGTGTGCTAGAATATCTTAATTGTTAGTGTAGGAAAATTTGGCTTAGCTGGGAGCCAGGCCAGGGTTAAATCTGAGTCAGTGGAAACAAAGAGAGAAATTGCTGTGCTACACCACTCTAAAAGAAAGCTGCTAGCACTAAACAAACAAATTCCAAACAAATATTATCTCAAAAGTGCAGCACTGAGAAAAGCACCATAAAGGTGTGTATGAATAAGTGATATAAACAAGTGCTGTAAACACACATCAATAAACAAAGCAAAAATGCATAATAACCATAACATAAAAGTCCAATCACTGAGTGAAAAAAATGTGAAAAAAACTTTTTGAAGCTAATGTCCAAATGAGACAACTGTGGTCAATTCCTTAGTGAAAAGTGAAGTGATGCAATCTCAAAAGTGACTGTAGGTCACATTCAACACAGGATAGGCATTTGTCTGATGAAAAATTGTATGTAGATATATACTTATTACCGCACAGGTTGGACCCACCTGCCGTACGACAGTGGGTCAGTAAGGCTTGTACCGGCCAAGGCCTTACTGACCCACTCAGAGGAACACACTCTAGTACGGATGGAACCTGTAGAGGAGTTGCTCTAGGAATGGAGACGTTAGATCAATTACCGGAGGTATATCACGGTTAAGCAAGCCAAAGGGATCCTCAGGGCAGATATTCTCGAGGTCTCAAATGGAGGAGCCAGGAACCGACGACCAATGATGAAATTATCGCATTGAGACCATGATGCAAAAACAGAAAAAGGGCTCCATAAAGTTTAAAATAAATGGGCCCCAGTTGAAGGCCATTAGGTCGAAATGCGTCGGACTTGTTCCCCCACATTGCTTGTACTTTTTATCTTGTCCGTGATCACTTTTTATACAGTCATCCTTTACAGATGTTTGTACATTTTTTACAAGGTTAAACATCTTTAAGCTCGGAAGAAGCACAATAGATATCATAGCACAGTAAGTTTATTGCAACAAAAGTCGCAGCATATAGGTAACAAATGTGCACTTACATTTCAAGGTGCTATAAGTTAGCATCAACATGTACAGCCTGCCAGGTACAAAAAACTGTCTCTCCAAGTTGCGGCATGCATTCCAGAGCACCGGAGGTCGGAACCACGAAAACTGGAAGTGACGTAGATACGGACAGAAGCGCAGCCTCAATGCATTTCATGATCAACACGTCATCAGGAAGCTTGCCCACCACCATTTTATTGAAGCCTTATATACCAAATAATTCGGTCTAATTGGTTAGCAAAAAATCTCTCAAAGATCCAGTTAGGTTACCTCGAACTTGGAATAACTTTAAAAAAACATCAAGACGTCGCTGTACATATTGGTATCTCACCATTACAATCGAAACGTATGTGGGCAAAGTAAAAACACTAAAAACAATCACAAGTCCGTTTAATCATATAAAAATAAATCATTATGAAATCATTTCATTGATACTTAAATCAGACATTACAAAATCACAGGACTCAAGTTGGCAAATAAATCCTTCGGTCCAGTGACATAATTAGCATAATTGAATATGGTGTAAAAATAATAAAAAAACCCATATCACTTATTAACAACGATATCAAAATTCGGACTAAAATTTTAGCGAATAGGATGGCGAGCTTCATCTCTAAATATGTTCATGATGATCAGGTGGGCTTCATCCCTGGCAGACAGGGACCAGACCAAATACGTACAACAATAGATATCATATCTCTGCTCAAGTCGGGATATGATGGGGGTTCACTGCAGAGGGGCTTCCTCCTCTCCATCAACTTACATAAGGCATTTGACTCTGTCGACTGGGAATACTTATCTGACATATTACAAAGATGGGGATTCGGTCCCTTCTTCCTGAACTACATTAAGTCCCTCTACTCGACTCCATCTGCCTAGGTCCGTCTCTTGGGGAGGTATTCAGAACCGTTCCCTATCGGTCGGGGGACCAGGCAGGGATGTCCACTCTCCCCCCTCCTCTTTGCGATAGCAATTGAGTCACTGGCAGTAGCGCTCAGAGCCAACCCAGATGTCAAGGGGGTCCAATGCGGTGAACAGGTGCATAAATGTGCGCTTTATGCGGATTACCTTCTCCTATATATCACCTCCCCTCTCGTCTCCACCCCTATGATCTATAAGATCCTCCAAGATTTTAGCACAGTTTCTGGCTTAAAGGTCAATATGACTAAATCCATCGCGTTGAACATTACAGTCCCAGAGAGCCTAATCAATCAGATCTCCACTAATTTTAAATTCCCCTGGGCGTCCACGGAATTTCCCTACTAAGGCATCAACATAACCTCAGACTTCCAAAGGCTGTTTGGTGCTAATTACCCCCCCATGTTTCGTAAATGTAGAGAGGACTTGGATAAGTGGGCCAGATGTGGTTTGTCCTGGCTGGGCAGAATTCACGCCATCAAGATGACCCTTCTCCCCCGTCTCTTATATCTTTTTCACTCACTCCCTATCCCGATTAATAAAACGACCCTCCTCAAATTTCAATCGGAGATTGTCCGCTTCATCTGGGGCCGAAGAGGGTACAGATGCCCCTACAGTATTCTTTACCATCTTAAAAGTCAGGGAAGACTCGGTCTCCCAGACTTTTGGCAATATTATCAGGCAGCCCAACTCTCCCAAATTTCGATGGCTTTTGTAAGAGGCCCTAAGCCAAGTTGGCTATCATTAGAAAGACAGGCTTCCCCTAAGAATATACCAGCCATTCTGTCGCCCACCCTTTCCCATTCTATTGCCTTGTGTACAAAACTCTTTTCACATCGTAACCTAATTTCACCTATCAGACCCCTAGCTCACCTATTCCATAACCCAACTTTCCTGCCAGGGATGGTAATCAGGGCCTTTAAAAGGTGGACGGATAAAGGCCTATATAGGATTGGTCACTTTCTCTCCCCCAAAGGTCCGATCACATTGGCCCACTGTCAGAACGAGTTAGATATGCCTGAATCTGAGATCTTCAGATTCTCCCAAATCCACCACTACCTACACTCCATTTGGAATCAAAATCAAGTAAAGCCCTCTCTGACTCCTTTTGAACATTGGTGCTCCAATACTGAAGTCCAGAGGGGAGGAATTTCTCTAATCTATACCGCCTTAAAATCCTCATCAGAGAAGCCAGGATACGTTCGGGCCTGGGAAGAAGACTTAGACAACTCTTTGACGTTGCAGGACTGGTATATCAGGTTTGAAAGATCATTCAAAGGTATACAAAACATCTCATTGAAAGAAGCCAGTGTAAAAGTCACAACATGGTGGTACTATGTTCCCGCTCGCATATCTGTCATTTTTCCAGGGTCTTCCCCCCTATGCTTCAGGGGCTGTGAGATGGAGGGGACCATGATACACATATGGTGGACTTGCCCTCGAATGAGATCATTTTGGGGAAAAGTCTTCCGCACAATCAGTACTGTTTTACAGCAAACAATTTCCCCTGATCCTTCTATTGCCCTGCTTAATGGGAGGATCAGGACTTTTTCCAAATTTTCACAGAAGCTAATTTTCTTTATCCTCTTAGGAGCTAAGGCTTCATTAGCGAAATCCTGGAGGAAACCTAGCGTTTTGTTCCAGGGTTTTAAGAGATAGATGTCGTGGATAATGGCACAGGAACAAATCGTAGCTAAATTAAATGACAAAAGCGAAATATTCTTTGCTATTTGGGAGCCATGGGCCAAATACTGTAATGTTCCCTTGTTTCCGGTTATGCTACAAGCTCCTTAGTGAGTTAGAATCTCTTGCAGAGTATCTTCCCCCCACCCCCTTTCTACCCCTCTTCTCTAACACTTCTTCCTTTCTCTTTTCCGGAGACTCTCTTGTTTCCACTATAGGATGATAAGGGACAAGTTTTCTCAGAATTTGCCCTGTATTGGGCGTTTGTTTTTTTATTTTCCTTGAAGTTATAATTTTATTTTTACTGAAGTAGTCTCACCTGAATGCACTAGGCCGAGAGGCATGTTATAGGCCAGGTCACTTGTGCACAAACACCATAGATAGATTGCAGGGGGCGAGTGAATTAGTGTGGGGTCAGTAGTAATATTGATGCAACGATACAGGAGCCTTGATCCCGAGCCTTCCAGGCAGGCCACAGTGTGTTCCCCTTGGGGTGGTCTGTCGATAGGCCCGGGGTATGAGTTTAGATCCCTTTTTCTGGGGTCGTGTCTTAGATTCTACACCACAATGGGATGCTTATTAGCCCTATCATGCCTCTAATCTGTTCATCGACACGCGCCTCTAATACCATTATTCCTATTATATTGTTTTTTGGAAATTTGTTACTTTATTTATTGTTTATAACGGTCCCTGTAAGGGAAAGTCAGATATTGTCACTTTGAAACATGTAACTACTGAAATTGTATAAGGTATATGTGTTTTATCGGTTATTGATCTATATGATTCTTTTATCTACAAAATAAAATTATTTGAAAGTAAAAAATAATAAAAAACGATATATAGCAATATTAGTTCATTCAGTTTCCATACAACAAGTCCATGATGCCATAAGTTTTCAAGTGGCATGTGTAAACTGATCCAACCAACAGTTTCACATCCCTACACAGTGATTTTTATGGTACAAAAATATTGTTTTTGAATTTAATAAAAAAATACATTATATTAACCCTTTCCTGACCAGCTGCGGCAGGTTGGCACTGCTGCGCGAGCCTTCGTAGCTGTACGTTGGCTCTTAAAGATGTTGTAGCAGGCGCGCGCTTGCCAGCAGAGTGTCCCCGGAGCCGATGCGCGTGCCCAGCGCACCCCTTGATCGCTTGTGACAGAGGGAGAACCAGGATCTGTGTGTGTAAACACACAAATCCCAGTTCTGTCAGGGGAGAGGCTCAGGAGACAGATCATGTGTTCTTGCCAAGTAGGAACAATGATCTCTCCCCTCCTCTAGTCAGACACATTCCCCCCACAGTTAGAACACACAGTGAGGGAACACATTTAACCCCTTGACCCCCCCCCCCAGTGTTAACCCCTTCCCTGCCAGTGACATTTATACAGTAATCGGTGGCTATTTTTAGCTCTGGTCGCTGTATAAATGTCAATGGTCCCAAAAAAGTGTCAAAAGTGTCCGATTTGTCTGCCACAATGTCTCAGTCCCGATGAAAATCACAGATTGCTGCCATTACTAGTAAAAAAAATAATAATAAAAATGCCATAAATCTATCCCCTATTTTGTAGAAGTTATAACTTTTGCGTAAACCAATCAATATACGCTTATTTTTTATTTTTATTTTTTTTTAACAAAAATATGTAGAAGAATACACATCGGCCTAAACTGATGAAGAAATTTGTTTTCTTTTAAAGTTTTTGGGATCTTTATTATAGCACAAAGTACAAAATATTGTGTTTTTTTCAAAACTGTCGCTCTTTTATTGTTTTATAGCGCAAAAAATAAAAACCGAACACAGAGGTGATCAAATACCACCAAAAGAAAGGTCCATTTGTGGGGAAAAAAGGACATACATTTTGTTTGGGTACAGCGTCGCACAACCGCGCAATTGTTAGTTAAATCAACGCAGTGCCGTATCGCAAAAGATAGCCTGGTCAGGAAGGGGGCAAATCCTTCCGGGGCTGAAGTGGGTAAAATTAAAATCAAAGGGAAGGGAAGACTACCTTTATTGATCCAAGGGTGACTTAAAAACCATATTAGTCACACTGGAATAGAATATGATCAATAACTAGAATATACAGTATATACAAAGGCTAAAATCTAGCAATTCAACAGTTGGAGATGTAACAATTTAGGTCAATATCTATATTGAGTCCTGATGGAAACAAACATCCAATCTCATGTATTGGAAAAGGGTTGGGGTGGGATTATGACGGTGGCAATATATATTAATAGAAACAAAAAATAATGAAAACATCAAACTTAATATAGACATGGTAAAATATGATCAACATAAAATCACTTATTGTTCATCTCCATATTGGTGGTCAAGCAAATGAAATTCCGGTTAAATGGTGGCTATAGGTTCATATGTTAAATATAGAAAAATACACTATCAGAAAACATATAAATATATCAGAATATACTGTATACATAAAAGTATAAATATACATAAAATATGGACACCATTTGCCATTGTCCATCCATCCCACAGCTTACCCCGGCAAGCCCCCAGGCGGTCACCATTAGGAACGCCACCACCGAAGAGAGGAGGCACCATGCGACCATAGAGGACACACAATGACCAGGCTAACAATAAAGAGGAATAATTTAGAAAAGCAGAAGGCTACTGCATAGAATTATATGAAAAAATGTAATGGTGAAACAATGATAGGGTACAACGGCATCATAATGCATATAGCATAGGTGCCTAAAAGACAACCCTGATGTTCTTTAAATGTAGATGGGATTTACTTACTTGGAGAGCAGTATACAAAATGAACACAAGATGGCACCTGCATATAGGACAATAAATATCCAAGCTAGATAGGTGGGATTTGCTGAAACATACAAAAAAAGGGAAAAAAGAAGGATAATGCACTAGATTTTTAATATCTCCTATCTCTAGATCAATATATGATCCATAAAATAGGACAAATATGAAAATTCCCTATTCAGTAAATTAATAAAAAAATGTATAACAGTCCATCATATATCCAATGAATTATATTTGTTTCCTTTCCACCATTTGACATTACTAAATACACGGACTAAAGTCTCACAATTTTAAATAACTAAGTTAAGGGGAAAAAGGAATGTTAAATAATAGATAAATAAGTAAAGAATAGGGTAAAAAATAGAGTGTAATCTATCAGTCTTGGGGGGACATATAAAGCAAAGACTAATAATCGCTTTATACATTTTTGGCCTGATCATATATAGATCTAAAAAACAATCAGGAAAAGGCTATCCCATCACAAATGATTGAAACAAGATTACACAGCAGCTCACCTTTCAAATAAATGAAAAATGATCAGCAGGTCGCCCTCAGTCTCTGAATGTTATCATGCCAGAGAAGCTGGCTTTATGTGTTCTCCATTCGGCTGGCGTCTAACGTCACCGGCCGAATGCGGACGTGCGGGCACTACTGCGCATGCGTCAGAGTCTGAGATTAGTCTCCGTACTACATTGCCCAGAATTCCTGGTGGGGCGGTTGGGGGTCCGACCAGCGACATCAATGGCGGTCAGAAGACCCAATCGTCACACCGGAAGGGAGACGCCCATCCCACCAACCCCACCGTCATTGGCTAATCAGGCAAGGGAGTCATCAATGTTCGGGAAAACAGTGAGCCAGGGATCAGATGGACACTTTGGGATGCAGAGGCATCTCCAAGGGAGACAAAGAATGCAGCAAAGCAGTGCAAATCAGGCACTGATTAGAGGAACCATCAGTGCCCTGGGCATCTGTTTGATCACATATTGTGCCTACCATCTCAACAAGCGCTAAACAGGGTGAACAGCATTAGGACAAAACGAGGCAAAGGGTGGGATGAACTTGGGACCGGAGACCACATAACCAGTTCCCACATATAGTGATAGGCAAGGCAAATGGGCACCAAAAGACGAACAATACAAGCTTACAATATAATCAGAAATTAATTCACACAGTATGTACAGTATGTACAAACAGTGTCAAATGAGCATAAATCTCTGCAGGTATATTTCAATGATGTAAAAAAAAAAAGCAAAATATAAAAGTAAACATCTGAAAAGTATTATGTTGGTAAACTAAGACATAATGTTGGCTAAGTGGCCTGCTGCGGGACAAGACACATGAAGGGAAAAGAAACATTCATAGCAATATCAAATTACAAAAAGGGCTTAAAACTCAAGGTTTCATTAAATCCAGGATATTCAGTGGCTTTTAAATTATAGATCCAGCGGGCCTCTAACTGTAAAAGCGTTTCACCAATGCTACCACCTCTGGCAGGTAAGGGTATATGTTCCAAACCCATGAATTTAATCATGTTTATTTCGAAGTTATGATATAGACCCACATGCCGGCTAATAGCCGTTTCCATCAATCGTTTGCGTATTGGTTTAATATGGTCTCTGATACATTTTTAAAAAGGGTGCTTCGTTTTCCCTATATAGAAGCCTCCGCAGAAGCATTTGGCTAAGTCTATTACTCCTACTGTTTGGCAAGTTACTCTGTACTTGATGGAATGAGTATAACCTTTGGGAAGACTTAAGTCATGGCTTTGGCCAAAAACAGGCAGACATCACACTACCCACATGCATAGGTACTGAGAAATTTAGGTTTAACCCATTTCAAAGTATCAAAATGACTGTGAACAAGACGGTCTCTCAAAGAGGGGGCACGCTTGTAGGTAATTTCTGGGTACTCTTCAACATATTTGATAATGATGGCATCTGCCGACAAGAGGGAACAAAATTTATTGACAATTTTTCTGATCTGTTTATGCTGAGTAGAGTAATGGGTTATTATCCTAACAGATTCTGATTCTTTTTTAGATCTTGCAGAAAAAATAAGGGCGTTCCTTTCCTGTTAAATTACTTTATTATACGCCTTCTTAAGACACTTATGGCTATATCCTCTGTCTTTTAGTCTATAATATAGATCCTTTGCGGCTTTTACAAAGTCATCATCTTTACTACAATTTCATCTAATTCATCTTACTGACTGTATGGTAAACTTTTAAGCAGTGGTTCTGGGTGGGAAATGGTAGCATGCAAGACTGTGTTGCCTTCTGAGGGTTTTCTATACAGAGAGGAGCTTACAAGGCCATCTTCATCCAAAAAAAAAATTCTACATCCAAAAAACGAATCTTAGATTGGCTATAGTTTTGTGAACTTTAAATTGTAATCATTAATAGAAATAGCTTGTAAGAACAACCTAAGCTCCTTCTCAGTACCTGACCAAAAGATAAGTACATCATCAATATAACGATACTATGATATGATTTTTGCCAGGAAATCGGTAACACCCTCACAAGCAAACAAATCCTGCTCCCACCCCCCAGGTATAGGTTGGCATATGATTGGGCCCATTTGGCCCCCATCACAACCCCCTGCACCTGGAGGTAGTGGGAAGAGCCGAACAAGGATACATTTATGTGAGAATAAACCTGAAGTAGTTCAACAACAAATTCATTATATTTATAGGCGGGTTGTCCTCTTTCACGTAAGTGGTTCTCCACAACACCAATCCCTTTGTCATGGGAAATAGTGTTGTATAGACTCTCTATATCCAGGGCTACAAGCCACATATTTTTGGGAAGATGAATACCCTCAATGGTTTTCAAAAGATCTATAATGTACTTTATATAGGAAAATAAAGAGGTAACATGAGGATATAAGTAGCAATCTACCAGGGAACTAACATTTTCAGTTAAACTGGCACACCCTGATATTATGGGGAGGCCAGGAGGTTGAGTAACAGACTTATGTATTTTGGGTAAGGCATAAAAGGTTGGAATTTTGGGGTCTTTTGTGTTAAAGTAGTTCCATGTACTTTTATCAATAGTACCTTGTTGATATGCTTTAAGAATGATGGCACAATATTCATTACAAAAGTTTTCTATCACTGTTTTAGAAATGGGTTCCTACCAATTTTTATTTGTCAAAATGTCCTTACACATTCATTCATATTGTTCAATATTCATATTCACTAAGTTTAATGCTCGTTTTTGTGCCTGAGATAAGTTTGTGTGACCATTTAGCATAGCATAGTACTTAGCATAGGAAACATTCTGGATTTAAGGAGACTAGTGGGGGGGAAGGTCACGCCAGTTGCAGACATCCCAGGGGAGGAAAACAGCCAAGAGACGTCATGCTCAACGTGGGCCTCCTCCCAAAGGTCCATCAGGTCCTTCAAGGCCTGACATTCTTCCATACTGGTATGGATTGATGAAGAATCACAATTAAGCAAAGAATTTTCTCTGGGTTTGTCATAATTACAGACACAAGTCCATCAAGTCCAACCTATGTGTGATTATATGTCAGTATTACATTGTTTATCCCTGTATGTTGTGGTAGTTTAGGTGCTTATCTAATAGTTTTTTTAAACTATCAATGCACCCCACTGAGACCACCGCCTGTGGAAGGGAATTCCACATCCTTGCCACTCTTACAGTAAAGAACCCTCTACGTAGTTTAAGGTTAATATTATTTTATACATCAACCTTCTGGCGAAGACATGTATAACCTTTATTGTATTGTAGCAAGGTCCTGGGGCCCAAGAGGCCTAATGGTGACCTCAAGGGTTAGTGAGAGCTGAGATCCTTCCTTGTAGAGTGGGTTACCAGGCATGGTGAGTGTAATACAAGCTGAAGAGATGGGCGCCAGACACTTTTTGAATGCAAAGAGATTTATTATCTCTTGAACAAGAACTGTGGGAGAGGGGTTTAGGGCCAGGATACTAGGGATGAGCTTCATGTTCGAGTCGAACCCATGTCCGTCTGAACAGAGAGCCGTAATTGGCCAAAGCCAAGGAGGCTTTGGCCAATTATGGCTCAGGGGATTTAGTACACGCCCCACACTATATAAGGCCGCCTGTGTAGTGTGTGTCCCGGCGTTGAAAGAGATAGACAGAGATTCAGTGTCATTTGATATAAGTTAGATAGATTAGGCAGGACAGTCAGTGAGTTAGCTGCCCTTACAGTGTATTGTGTATATATATGCATCCCAGGTGTTGTGTGTGTATATATATATATATATATATATATACACTGTATTCAGTTTAGCTAGATCCGTTCCTGTTATCTTCCTACTGACAGGCAGGCTTGTCTTGTTACAGTATTTACAGCTACCTGAAGAAAATTGCTGGTGTTCTTTTGATCCTATTAGTACCACAGTCAGGCAGCTAGACTATTTACAGTTAGTGTAGTGTGTCCTCCTCACAGTGTTCAGTTAAAGCTACAAGTTAGTTTAGTGTGACCTCTGCACAGTGTTCAGCTAAAACTACAAGTTGGTGTAGTGTGTCCTCCTCACAGTGTTCAGTTAAAGCTACAAGTTAGTTTAGTGTGACCTCTGCACAGTGTTCAGCTAAATCTACAAGTTAGGGTAGTGCGTCCTCCTCACAGTGTTCAGCTAAAACTATAAGTTAGTGTAGTGCGATCTCTGGACAGTGTTCAGCTAAAGCTACCTGTAGAAGGTTGGTGGTGTTTTCCTGATCCTATCACTACCGCAGGCAGCTAAATAAGCTACAAGTTTGTTTTTTGCAAGCTCTGAACCATGTTCAGCTAAAGTTACCTGTAGAAGGTTGGTGGTGTTTTCCTGATCCTATCACTACCCCAGGCAGCTAAATAAGCTACAAGTTAGTGTAGTGCGTCCTCCTTACAGTGTTCAGCTAAAACTACAAGTTAGTGTAGTGCACAGTGTTCAGCTAAAGCTACAAGTTAGGGTAGTGCGTCCTCCTCACAGTGTTCAGCTAAAGCTACAAGTTAGTGTAGTGCGTCCTCCTTACAGTGTTCAGCTAAAACTACAAGTTAGTGTAAAGCGACCTCTGTACAGTGTTCAGCTAAAGCTACAAGTTAGTGTAGTGCGTCCTTCTCACAGTGTTCAGCTAAAACTACAAGTTAGTGTAGTGCAACCTCTGCACAGTGTTCAGCTAAAGCTACAAGTTAGTGTAGTGCGTCCTTCTCACAGTGTTCAGCTAAAACTACAAGTTAGTGTAGTGCAACCTCTGCACAGTGTTCAGCTAAAGCTACCTGTAGAAGGTTGTTGGTGTTTTCCTGATTCTATCACTACCGCAGGCAGCTAAATAAGCTACAAGTTAGTGTAGTGCGTCCTCCTCACAGTGTTCAGCTAAAACGACAAGTTAGTGTAGTGCACAGTGTTCAGCTAAAGCTACAAGTTAGGGTAGTGCGTCCTCCTCACAGTGTTCAGCTAAAGCTACAAGTTAGTGTAGTGCGTCCTCCTCACAGTGTTCAGCTAAAACTACAAGTTAGTGTATTGCGACCTCTGCACAGTGTTCAGCTAAAGCTACAAGTTAGTGTAGTGCGTCCTCTGAACAGTGTTCAGCTAAAACTACAAGTTAGTGTAGTGCGACCTCTGCACAGTGTTCAGCTAAAGCTACAAGTTAGTGTAGTGCGTCCTCTGAACAGTGTTCAGCTAAAACTACAAGTTAGTGTAGTGCGACCTCTGCACAGTGTTCAGCTAAAGCTACAAGTTAGTGTAGTGCATCCTCCTCACAGTGTTCAGCTAAAACTACAAGTTAGTGTAGTGCGACCTCTGCACAGTGTTCAGCTAAAGCTACAAGTTAGTGTAGTGTGTCCTCCTCACAGTGTTCAGCTAAAGCTACAAGTTAGTGTAGTGCGTCCTTCTCACAGTGTTCAGCTAAAACTACAAGTTAGTGTAGTGCAACCTCTGCACAGTGTTCAGCTAAAGCTACCTGTAGAAGGTTGTTGGTGTTTTCCTGATCCTATCACTACCGCAGGCAGCTAAATAAGCTACAAGTAGGGATGAGCCGAACACCCCCCTGTTCGGTTTGCACCAGAACATGCGAACAGGAAAAAAGTTAGTTCGAACACGCGAACACCGTTAAAGTCTATGGGTCACAAACATGAATAATCAAAAGTGCTAATTTTAAAGGCTTATATGCAAGTTATTGTCATAAAAAAGTGTTTGGGGACCTGGGTCCTGCCCCAGGGGACATGGATCAATGCAAAAAAAAGCTTTAAAACCGGCCGTTTTTTCAGGAGCAGTGATTTTAATAATGCTTAAAGTCAAACAATAGAAGTGTAATATCCCTTTAAATTTCATAGCTGGGGGGTGTCTATAGTATGCCTGTAAAGAGGCGCATGTTTCCCGTGTTTAGAACAGTCTGACAGCAAAATGACATTTCGAAGGAAAAAAGCCATTTAAAACTACTCGGGGCTATTGCATTGCCGGTCCGACAATACACATAGAAGTTCATTGATAAAAACGGCATGGGAATTCCCCACAGGGGAACACCGAACCAAAATTTAAAAAAAAATGACGTGGGGGTCCCCCTAAATTCCATACCAGGCCCTTCAGGTCTGGTATGGATATTAAGGGGAACCCCTGCCAAAATTTAAAAAAAAATGACGTGGGGGTCCCCCTAAATTCCATACCAGACCCTTCAGGTCTGGTATGGATTTTAAGGGGAACCCCGCGCCAAAAAAAAAAAAAAACGGCGTGGGGTCCCCCCAAAAATCCATACCAGACCCTTATCCAAGCAGGCAACCTGGCAGGCCGCAGGAAAAGAGGGGGGGACGAGAGAGCACCCCCCCTCCTGAACCGTACCAGGCCACATGCCCTCAACATTGGGAGGGTGGTTTGGGGTAGCCCCCCAAAACACCTTGTCCCCATGTTGATGAGGACAAGGGCCTCATCCCCACAACCCTGGCCGGTGGTTGTGGGGGTCTGCGGGCGGGGGTCTTATCGGAATCTGGAAGCCCCCTTTAACAAGGGGACCCCCAGATCCAGCCCCCCCATGTGAAATGGTAAGGCCTACCATTTCACTAAAAAACTGTCAAAAATGTTAAAAATGATAAGAGACAGTTTTTGACAATTCCTTTATTTAAATGCTTCTTCTTTCTTCTATCTTCCTTCATCTTCTTCTTCTTCTGGCTCTTCTGGTTCTTCCTCCGGCGTTCTCCTCCAGCATCTCCTCCGCGGCGTCTTCTATCTTCTTTTCCTCGGGCCGCTCCGCACCCATGGCATGGGGGGAGGCTCCCGCTCTTCTCTTCATCTTCTTCTCTTCTTCATCTTCTTCTTCATCTTCTTCTTTTCTTCTCTTCTTCTCTTCTTCATTTTCTTCTCCGGGCCGCTCCGCACCCATGCTGGCATGGAGGGAGGCTCCCGCTGTGTGACGGCGTCTCCTCGTCTGACGGTTCTTAAATAATGGGGGGTGGGGCCACCCGGTGACCCCGCCCCCCTCTGACGCACAGTGACTTGACGGGACTTCCCTGTGACATCACGGGGAATGCCACAGGGAAGACACTGTGCGTCAGAGGGGGGTGGGGTCACCGGGTGGCCCCCCCCGTTATTTAAGAACCGTCAGACGAGGAGACGCCGTCACACAGCGGGAGCCTCCCTCCATGCCAGCATGGGTGCGGAGCGGCCCGGAGAAGAAAATGAAGAAGAGAAGAAAAGAAGAAGATGAAGAAGAAGATGAAGAAGAGAAGAAGATGAAGAGAAGAGCGGGAGCCTCCCTCCATGCCATGGGTGCAGAGCAGCCAGAGGAGAAGAAGATAGAAGATGCCGCGGAGGAGATGCTGGACGAGAACACCGGAGGAAGAACCAGAAAAGCCAGAAGAACCAGAAGAAGAAGAAGAAGATGAAGGAAGATAGAAGAAAGAAGAAGCATTTAAATAAAGGAATTGTCAAAAACTGCCTCTTATCATTTTTAACATTTTTGACAGTTTTTTAGTGAAATGGTAGGGGTACTTTTGTACCCCCTTACCATTTCACACAGGGGGGGCCGGGATCTGGGGGTCCCCTTGTTAAAGGGGGCTTCCAGATTCTGATAAGCCCCCCGCCCGCAGACCCCCACAACCACCGACCAGGGTTGTGGGGATGAGGCCCTTGTCCCCATCAACATGGGGACAAGGTGTTTTGGGGGGCTACCCCAAAGCACCCTCCCAATGTTGAGGGCATGTGGCCTGGTACGGTTCAGGGGGGGCACTCTCTCATCCCCCCCTCTTTTCCTGCGGCCTGCCAGGTTGCGTGCTCGGATAAGGGTCTGATATGAATCTTTGGGGGGGACTCCACGCCGTTTTTTTTTTTTTTTTGGCACGGGGTTCCCCTTAAAATCCATACCAGACCTGAAGGGTCTGGTATGAAATTTAGGGGGACCCCCACGTCATTTTTTTTTTTTAACTTTGGTTCGGTGTTCCCCTGTGGGGAATTCCCATGCCGTTTTTATCAATGAACTTCTATGTGTATTGTCGGACCGGCAATGCAATAGCCGCGAGTACTTTTAAATGGCTTTTTTCCTTCGAAATGTCATTTTGCTGTCAGACTGATCTAAGCACGGGAAACATGCGCCCCTTTACAGGCATACTATAGACACCCCCCAGCTACGAAATTTAAAGGGATATTACACTTTTATTGTTTGACTTTAAGCATTATTAAAATCACTGCTCCTGAAAAAACATCCGTTTTTAAAACTTTTTTTTGCATTGATCCATGTCCCCTGGGGCAGGACCCAGGTCCCCAAACACTTTTTATGACAATAACTTGCATACAAGCCTTTAAAATTAGCACTTTTGATTTCTCCCATAGACTTTTAAAGGGTGTTCCTCAGCATTCGAATTTGCCGCGAACACCCCAAATTGTTCGCTGTTCGGCGAACTTGCGAACAGCCAATGTTCGAGTCGAACATGAGTTTGACTCGAACGCGAAGCTCATCCCTAGCTACAAGTTAGTTTTTTGCGAGCTCTGCACAGTGTTCAGCTAAAGCTACCTGTAGAAGGTTGGTGGTGTTTTTCTGATCCTATCACTACCGCTGGCAGCTAAATAAGCTACAAGTTAGTTTTTTGCGAGCTCTGCTCAGTGTTCAGCTAAAGCTACCTGTAGAAGGTTGGTGGTTTATCACTACCTCAGGAAGCTAAATAAGCTACAAGTTAGTTTTTTGCAAGCTCTGCACAGTGTTCACCCAAAGCTACCTGTAGAAGGTTGGTGGTGTTTTCCTGATCCTATCACTACCGCAGGCAACTAAATAAGCTACAAGTTAGTTTTTTGCGAGCTCTGCATAGTGTTCAGCTAAAACTACAAGTTAGTGTAGTGCGAGCTCTGCACAGTGTTCAGCTAAAGCTACCTGTAGAAGGTTGGTGGTGTTTTCCTGATCCTATCACTACCGCAGGCAGCTAAATAAGCTACAAGTTATTTTTTTGCGAGCTCTGCACAGTGTTCACTTAAAGCTACCTGTAGAAGGTTGGTGGTGTTTTCCTGATCCTATCACTACCGCAGGCAGCTAAATAAGCTACAAGTTATTTTTTTTGCGAGCTCTGCACAGTGTTCACCTAAAGCTACCTGTAGAAAGCTGGTGGTGTTTTCCTGATCCTATTACTACCGCAGGCAGCTAAATAAGCTACAAGTTAGTTTTTTGCGAGCTCTGCACAGTGTTCAGCTAAAGCTAGCTGTAGAAGGTTGGTGGTGTTTTCCTGATCCTATTACTACCACAGGCAGCTAAATAAGCTACAAGTTATTTTTTTGCGAGCTCTGCACTGTGTTCACCTAAAGCTACCTGTAGAAGGTTAGTGGTGTTTTCCTGATCCTATCACTACCGCAGGCAGCTAAATAAGCTACAAGTTAGTTTTTTGCGAGCTCTGCACAGTGTTCAGCTAAAACTACAAGCTAGTGTAGCGCGAGCTCTGCACAGTGTTCAGCTAAAGCTACCTGTAGAAGGTTGGTGGTGTTTTCCTGATCCTATCACTACCGCAGGCAACTAAATAAGCTACAAGTTTTTTTTTTTGCGAGCTCTGCACAGTGTTCACCTAAAGCTACCTGTACAAGTTTGGTAGTGTTTTCCTGATCCTATCACTACCGGAGGCAGCTAAATAAGCTACAAGTTAGTTTTTTGCAAGCTCTGCACAGTGTTCAGCTAAAACTACAAGTTAGTGTAGTGCGAGCTCTGCACAGTGTTCAGCTAAAGCTACCTGTAGAAGGTTGGTGATGTTTTCCTGATCCTATCACTATCGCAGGCAGCTAAATAAGCTACAAGTTAGTTTTTTGCAAGCTCTGCACAGAGTTCAGCTAAAACTACAAGTTAGTGTAGTGCAAGCTCTGCACAGTGTTCAGCTAAAGCTACCTGTAGAAGGTTGGTGGTGTTTTCCTGATCCTATCACTACCGCAGGCAGCTAAATAAGCTACAAGTTATTTTTTTGCAAGCTCTGCACAGTGTTCACCTAAAGCTACCTGTAGAAGGTTGGTGGTGTTTTCCTGATCCTATCACTACCGCAGGCAGCTAAATAAGCTACAACTTATAATTTTGCAAGCTCTGCACAGTGTTCACCTAAAGCTACCTGTAGAAGGTTGGTGGTGTTTTCCTGATCCTATCACTACCGCAGGCAGCTAAATAAGCTACAAGTTCATTTTTTGCGAGCTCGGCACAGTGTTAGCCTAAAGCTACCTGTACAAGTTTAGTGGTGTTTTCCTGATCCTATCACTACTGGAGGCAGCTAAATAAGCTACAAGTTAGTTTTTTGCAAGCTCTGCACAGTGTTCAGCTAAAACTACAAGTTAGTGTAGTGCGAGCTCTGCATAGTGTTCAGCTAAAGCTACCTGTAGAAGGTTGGTGGTGTTTTCCTGATCCTATCAGTACCGCAGGCAGCTAAATAAGCTACAAGTTATTTTTTTTTGCGAGCTCTGCACAGTGTTCACCTAAAGCTACCTGTAGAAGGCTGGTGGTGTTTTCCTGATTCTATCACTACCATAGGCAGCTAAATAAGCTACAAGTTATTTTTTTTGCGAGCTCTGCACAGTGTTCACCTAAAGCTACCTGTAGAAGGCTGGTGGTGTTTTCCTGATCCTATCACTACCGTAGGCAGCTAAATAAGCTACACGTTAGTTTTTTGCGAGCTCGGCACAGTGTTCACCTAAAGCTACCTGTAGAAGTTTGGTGGTGTTTTCCTGATCCTATCACTACCGCAGGCAGCTAAATAAGCTACAAGTTAGTTTTTTGCAAGCTCTGCACAGTGTTCAGCTAAAACTACAAGTTAGTGTAGTGTGAGCTCTGCACAGTGTTCCGCTAAAGCTACCTGTAGAAGGTTGGTGGTGTTTTCCTGATCCTATCAGTACCGCAGGCAGCTAAATAAGCTACAAGTTATTTTTTTTGCGAGCTCTGCACAGTGTTCACCTAAAGCTACCTGTAGAAGGCTGGTGGTGTTTTCCTGATCCTATCACTACTGCAGGCAGCTAAATAAGCTACAAGTTATTTTTTTGCAAGCTCTGCACAGTGTTCACCAAAAGCTACCTGTAGAAGGTTGGTGGTGTTTTCCTGATCCTATCACTACCGCAGGCAGCTAAATAAGCTACAAGTTAGTTTTTTGCAAGCTCTGCACAGTGTTCAGCTAAAACTACAAGTTAGTGTAGTGCGAGCTCTGCACAGTGTTCAGCTAAAGCTACCTGTAGAAGGTTGGTGGTGTTTTCCTGATCCTATCAGTACCGCAGGCAGCTAAATAAGCTACAAGTTATTTTTTTGCGAGCTCTGCACAGTGTTCACCTAAAGCTACCTGTAGAAGGTTGGTGGTGTTTTCCTGATCCTATCACTACCGAAGGCAGCTAAATAAGCTACAAGTAATTTTTTTGCGAGCTCTGCACAGTGTTCACCAAAAGCTACCTGTAGAAGGTTGGTGGTGTTTTCCTGATCCTATCACTACTGCAGGCAGCTAAATAAGCTACAAGTTAGCTTTTTGCGAGCTCTGCACAGTTTTCAGTTAAAACTACAAGTTAGTGTAGTGTGAGCTCTGCACAGTGTTCAGCTAAAGCTACCTGTAGAAGGCGGGTGGTGTTTTCCTGATCCTTTTACTACCGCAGGCAGCTAGATAAGTTACAAGTTATTTTTTTGCGAGCTCTGCACAGTGTTCACCTAAAGCTACCTGTAGAAGGTTGGTGGTGTTTTCCTGATCCTATCACTACCGCAGGCAGCTAAATAAGCTACAAGTTATTTTTTTTGCGAGCTCTGCACAGTGTTCACCTAAAGCTACCTGTAGAAGGCTGGTGGTGTTTTCCTGATCCTATCACTACCGTAGGCAGCTAAATAAGCTACAAGTTATTTTTTTTGCGAGCTCTGCACAGTGTTCACCTAAAGCTACCTGTAGAAGGCTGGTGGTGTTTTCCTGATCCTATCACTACCGTAGGCAGCTAAATAAGCTACACGTTAGTTTTTTGCGAGCTCGGCACAGTGTTCACCTACAGCTACCTGTAGAAGTTTGGTGGTGTTTTCCTGATCCTATCACTACCGCAGGCAGCTAAATAAGCTACAAGTTAGTTTTTTGCAAGCTCTGCACAGTGTTCAGCTAAAACTACAAGTTAGTGTAGTGTGAGCTCTGCACAGTGTTCCGCTAAAGCTACCTGTAGAAGGTTGGTGGTGTTTTCCTGATCCTATCAGTACCGCAGGCAGCTAAATAAGCTACAAGTTATTTTTTTGCGAGCTCTGCACAGTGTTCACCTAAAGCTACCTGTAGAAGGCTGGTGGTGTTTTCCTGATCCTATCACTACCGTAGGCAGCTAAATAAGCTACAAGCTAGTTTTTTGCGAGCTCGGCACAGTGTTCACCTAAAGCTACCTGTAGAAGTTTGGTGGTGTTTTCCTGATCCTATCACTACCGCAGGCAGCTAAATAAGCTACAAGTTAGTTTTTTGCAAGCTCTGCACAGTGTTCAGCTAAAACTACAAGTTAGTGTAGTGTAAGCTCTGCACAGTGTTCCGCTAAAGCTACCTGTAGAAGGTTGGTGGTGTTTTCCTGATCCTATCACTACCGCAGGCAGTTAAATAAGCTACAACTTATTTTTTTGCAAGCTCTGCACAGTGTTCACCAAAAGCTACCTGTAGAAGGTTGGTGGTGTTTTCCTGATCCTATCACTACCGCAGGCAGCTAAATAAGCTACAAGTTATTTTTTTGCGAGCTCTGCACAGTGTTCACTTAAAGCTACCTGTAGAAGGTTGGTGGTGTTTTCCTGATCCTATCACTACCGCAGGCAGCTAAATAAGCTACAAGTTATTTTTTTTTGCAAGCTCTGCACAGTGTTCACCTAAAGCTAAATGTAGAAGGTTGGTGGTGTTTTCCTGATCCTATCACTACCGCAGGCAGCTAAATAAGCTACAAGTTATTTTTTTGCGAGCTCTGCACAGTGTTCACTTAAAGCTACCTGTAGAAGGCTGGTGGTGTTTTCCTGATCCTATCACTACCGCAGGCAGCTAAATAAGCTACAAGTTATTTTTTTGCGAGCTCTGCACAGTGTTCACCTAAAGCTACCTGTAAAAGGTTGGTGGTGTTTTCCTGATCCTATCACTACCGTAGGCAGCCAAATAAGCTACAAGTTAGTTTTTTGCAAGCTCTGCACAGTGTTCAGCTAAAGCTACCTGTAGAAGGTTGGTGGTGTTCTCATACTACAGGCAGGCAGTTGATTTTGCTAGCTGCAGTATCAGTATATATAGTATATATATATATATATATATATATATATATATATATATATATATATATATAAAATATATATATGTATATATATATCCCAGCTTAGTGCAGCTACAGGCCATTAGTATGTCTGGAAGGGCAAGCAGGCTCTGTGTCTAGAGGCAACAGTGCTGGTCGTGGAGACGGTGCATCCTCATCAGCACATGGCCGTGGGACACGCTTGGCCTTTTTTTCGGCAGCTGGCCGTGTTGAGTCACAACATGCGGAAGACTTGGTCGAGTGGATGACCAAGCCGTCCTCATCCTCCTCATCCTCTCTCACCCATGCTCAGGGTACTTTGTCTGGCAAAGCAGCTGCCAACGAGGCCTCTTCCCTCGGCTCAATGGCATCAGTGACTCCTTCCCTAGCCCCACCATGTCCTCCTGAGGAGTCCCTCGAACTGTTTGACCACAGTGTTGGGTACATGCTCCAGGAGGATGCCCAGCGTTTAGAAGGCTCTGATGATGATACTGAGCTAGATGAAGGCAGTAACGTGAGCACGGACAGAGGGGGTGCCCAAGAAGGACAGCAATCTGGCAGTCATGCTCCCCCTGCTGCAGCATACTGCCAGGTTTGCTCCAGTGAAGAGGAGGGAGGGGACGATGAGGTCACTGACTTAACGTGGGTGCCTGATAGGAGAGAGGAGGAGGAGGCACATCACCAACGAGGCAGGATGCCCTCCAGGGGCCAGCCTAAGGGTAGCACACTGACTGCATCACACCCCAAAGCTCCGCATGTGCAGGGCGCTGCTGTCTCTGCGCGTTATTCCAAAAGTTCTTTGGTGTGGGCCTTTTTAGAGACAAGTGCATCAGATCGCATCGCTGCTATTTGCAACATATGCCTCAAGCGTATCTCGCGTGGCCAAAACATCTCCCGCTTGGGTACCACATGCTTGACCAGACATATGTTGACCTGCCATGCAGTTCGTTGGCAAGCGTATCTAAAAGACCCACAGCAAAGAACAAAGAGGACCTCTCCTTGCTCCTCATCAGCTGAGATCTCCAACCCCACTATACCTTCAGTCCTCTCTGAGACCTGCACTGAGAGGAATGAAGGTGTAGAATTAGGTGTGTCACAGCCAAGTACTTGTGGGCAATCTGCTTTCGGTACACCGACGTCAGATTGTACCAGGCAAATTTCCCTGCAACAGCTGCTGCACCGCCGAAAGAAGTTCGCTCCCAGCCATCCACATGCCCAGCGGTTGAATGCTAGCTTGGCAAAATTGCTAGCACTTCAACTGCTGCCTTTTCAGTTGGTAGACTCTGCCCCCTTCCGTGAGTTTGTGAAATGTGCAGCTCCTCAGTGGAAGGTACCCAAGTGCCACTTTTTCTCACGAAAGGCGATTCCGGCTCTCTACCGGCATGTGGAAGGCAATGTCAATGCCTCGCTGGACAGGGCAGTCAGCGGTAAGGTGCATATTACCGCTGACTCATGGTCCAGCAGGCATGGACAGGGACGTTACCTAAGTTTCACCGCGCATTGGGTGACTCTGCTGGCAGCTGGGAAGGATGCAGGACAAGGTGCAGTAGTGTTGGAGGTTGTTCCGCCACCACGCCTCCAAAATGCCACTACTAATGATTGTGACACACCTCTCTCCTCCACCCCCTCCTCTTCTTCTTCCTCCATGGCCTCTTCCTGTGCTTTTTCCTCGGAACCAGCGGTGCTCCATAGCCGTTCAAGGGGCTATGCAAGTATGCAGGCCAAAAGATGCCATTCGGTGCTTGAGCTGGTGTGCTTGGGGGACAGGAGCCACACTGGGGCAGAGGTTCTGTCAGCTCTGCAGGGGCACATTCAGAGGTGGTTGACGCAACGCCAACTTAAGCCAGGAATGGTGGTTTGCGACAATGGCACCAACCTCCTCTCTGCCCTCTGACAGGGACAAATGACCCATGTGCCCTGTTTGGCTCACGTCCTTAACTTGGTGGTGCAGCAGTTCTTGGGCAGGTACCCGGGCTTACAGGATGTCCTGAGGCAGGCCAAGAAAGTCTGTGTGCATTTCCGCTGGTCATATAATGCCAGTGCTCGGCTGGCAGACCTCCAAAAGGAGTTTAACCTGCCCAAGAACCGCCTAATCTGTGACATGCCCACCAGGTGTAACTCAATGTTGGCCATGCTGCAGCGGCTGCACACGGAGCAGAGGGCCATCAATGAGTACCTGTGCGACTATGGTACCAGGACAGGGTCAGGGGAGCTTGATTTTTTTTCCCCACGCCAGTGGGCCATGATCAGGGATGCATGCACTGTCCTGTCACCATTTGAGGAGGCCACAAGGATGGTGAGCAGTGACAGTGCATGCATCAGTGACACTGTCCCCCTTGTCCACCTGTTGGAGCACACATTGCGTGGAATAATGGACAGGGCACTTGAGGCAGAACAGAGGCAGGAAGAGGAGGACTTCCTTACCTCTCAAGGCCCCCTTTATCCAGACAGTGTTCCTGCGTGCCTGCCGATCACACAGGAAGAGGAGGAGGAGGAGGATTGTGTCAGTATGGAGGTGGAGCCTGGCACTCAGCATCAGCAGCAGTATTTAAGGGATCAGTCCCAAGAAACACATGGAAACAAACAAAGGCGCCTCTAAGTGCAGAAGATTAACAATTTTAATGCCCCAAACTGGGTTAAAAACACTTACAGAATAGAAGTGGTAATCAGGCACATCATAAGTGAAGCTACATTGGAAGGGGTCACGGTCAGAGGAAGCCTTCAGAGGGGATGGATGTGGTCACTGAAAACAGCGGTGTGAGACACAGGGAGCCGCTGTGAAGCCGGCGTCGTCAGCATGGGAAGACGGCGAACCCGGAAGTGATGTCATCCGCTGAGCGGCTCTGTAACCAGCCTGAACCGCAAACAAACAGCCTGGGCGAGGATGTGATGTCATCAATAAGGGACGCGTTTCGGAACCATCAATCGAAAAAGGAACGATTGATGGTTCCGAAACGCGTCCCTTATTGATGACATCACATCCTCGCCCAGGCTGTTTGTTTGCGGTTCAGGCTGGTTACAGAGCCGCTCAGCGGATGACATCACTTCCGGGTTCGCCGTCTTCCCATGCTGACGACGCTGGCTTCACAGCGGCTCCCTGTGTCTCACACCGCTGTTTTCAGTGACCACATCCATCCCCTCTGAAGGCTTCCTCTGACCGTGACCCCTTCCAATGCAGCTTCACTTATGATGTGTCTGATTACCACTTCTATTCTGTAAGTGTTTTTAACCCAGTTTGGGGCATTAAAATTGTTAATCTTCTGCACTTAGAGGCGCCTTTGTTTGTTTCTTTGTGTCATTATAGAGCCTGCTTCAGTCTTTTAAAGCTGCAGCCCTTTTTGCTGAAGATCATCCCACCATCCTTACCAACACTTTCCTCTTCATTTTGGACTGCCTACTTTTAATAGAGACACTATTTAGACTACGTTAGTCCTGTGCGCCCTATACATTTTTTTATTTTTCCAAGAAACACATGGACTTGTACGTGGCTGGGAGGAGGTGGCTGCAGACCATGTCGTCCTTAGTGACCCAGAGGACTCCAGACCGAATGCCTCAGCAAACCTGCGCTGCATGGCCTCCCTGATCCTGCAAAGCCTGCGTAAGGATCCTCGTATTCGTGGTATCAAGGAGAAGGACCAATACTGGCTGGCAACCCTCCTTGATCCACGTTACAAGGGTAAGGTTGCGGACCTTATCTTGCTGTCGCAGAGGGAGCAGAGGATGAAACATCTTTGGGAGGCTTTGCAGAAAGGTCTGTGCAACGTGTTCCCAGAGACTGGGAGGTTACAAACTCCTGTTTCTGGACAACGTGTTGCTGAGGCTTCGGTCAGTCAAAGAAGGAGCGGTGGAGAAGGTGGCCGTCTGAGCGATGCGTTCAGACAATTTTTTAGTCCGTAGCCCCAAGGTATGATCTGTTCCAGCAACCAACACCAGCGTCTGTTTTACATGGTGCAGGAATACCTAGGGGCAAGATCTGACTTGGACACCTTTCCCACCGAAAATCCTCTGGGTTACTGGGTCTTGAGGATGGATCACTGGCCAGAGCTTGCACAGTATGCAATTGAGCTACTGGCCTGTCCTGCATCCAGCGTTCTTTCGGAACGCACATTCAGTGCTGCTGGAGGCTTTGTAACCGATCACAGGGTGCATCTGTCCACCGACTCGGTCGATCGACTGACCTTCATAAAAATGAATCAGTCTTGGATCACCACCAGCTACCAAGCACCTGATGCTGATGTAACCGAATAATTTTTCTTGAAATCTCAGATCCCTTCAAAGACTGCCTATGCTGATGCTGAGTGACTACCCTGAGTAATTATCCTCTTCCTCCTCAATGAACACGCTGATAGCTTGTAAGAACATTTTTGGTTCTGGGAGCCGCCACCAGTGCCTAAGGCCCAATTTTTCAGCCCCTGTTTAACAGGGGCGTGTAATTACAATTTTTGATGCAATACTTTGCAGCAGGGCTCGTTCCTGCGTTCCAACTAGAGTATCTGTGAGGGGTTGCAGTGTTGTGGCGCCAGCACCAGTGCCTAAGGCCCAATTTTTTAGCCCCTGTTTAACAGGGGCGTGTAATTACAATTTTTGATGCAATACTTTGCAGCAGGGCTCGTTCCTGCGTTCCAACTAGAGTATCTGTGAGGGGTTGCAGTGTTGTGGCACCAGCACCAGTGCCTAAGGCCCAATTTTTCAGCCCCTGTTTAACAGGGGCGTGTAATTACAATTTGTGATGCAATAATTTGCAGCAGGGCTCGTTTCTGCGTTCCAACTAGAGTATCTGTGAGGGGTTGCAGTATTGTGGCACCAGCACCAGTGCCCAAGGCCCAATTTTTCTGCCCCTATTTAACAGGGGCGTGTAATTACAATTTTTGATGCAATACTTTGCAGCAGGGCTTGTTCCTGCCTTCCAACTAGAGTATCTGTGAGGGGTTGCAGTGTTGTGGCACCAGCACCAGTGCCTAAGGCCCAATTTTTCTGCCCCTGTATAACAGGGCGTGTAATTACAATTTTTGATGCAATACTTTGCAGCAGGGCTCGTTCCTGCTTTACAACTAGAGTATCTGTGAGGGGTTGCAGTGTTGTGGCACCAGCACCAGTGCCTAAGGCCCAATTTTTCAGCCCCTGTTTAACAGGGGCATGTATTTACAATTTTTGATGCAATACTTTGCAGCAGGGCTTGTTCCTGCGTTCCAACTAGAGTATCTGTGAAGGGTTGCAGTGTTGTGGCACCAGCACCAGTGCCTAAGGCCCAATTTTTCAGCCCCTGTTTAACAGGGGCGTGTAATTATAATTTTTGATGCAATACTTTGCAGCAGGGCTCGTTTCTGCGTTCCAACTAGAGTATCTGTGAGGGGTTGCAGTGTTGTGGCACCAGCACCAGTGCCTAAGGCCCAATTTTTCTGCCCCTGTTTAACAGGGGCATGTAATTACAATCTTTGATGCAATACTTTGCAGCAGGGCTCGTTCCTGCATTCCAAATAGAGTATCTGTGAGGGGTTGCAGTGTTGTGGCACCAGCACCAGTGCCTAAGGCCCAATTTTTCTACCCCTGTTTAACAGGGCGTGTAATTACAATTCTTGATCTAATATTTCACAGCAGGGCCCTGAGAGGGCTTACAGTGTTGTGGCCACAACCACACCTAAGGCCCAAATTTCTGCTGAGTATATAGGGCAGGCCCCTACTTTCAAACATCCAACTTACAAACTACTCCTACTTGCAAAAGGAAGGAGACAACAGGAAGTGAGATGAAATCTACCCCTAGGAAGGGAAATTCTCTCCTGTAAGAGTTAATATGGGAAAAACATTTCTCCTTTCCACTGATGCTTTATCACCAATCCTTGTTTCACAAAAAAACCCAAATTTTCAAAAAACATTTGTCATTGGGACAAAAAGCGAGGTGAAATCTTCTGAAGAGGAGCACAGACAGCAAAACAAATGTCACAGGGGTGATAACCCTTCCCTATGTTTTCGAAAAAGCTTAAAATAGATTTTTTGGCTGAAGCTAAACACGTTAAAAATGTACCAGTTCAAAATTACAAACAGGTTCTACTTAACAACAAACCTACAGTCCCTGTCTTGTTTGCACCGCCTGTATACTGCTGTTCAGAGGTACAGAGCCTGTATACTGCTGTTTCCTTTTTTAATTTGGGTGCGGGGTTCCCCTTAATATCCATACAAGACCAAAAGGGCCTGGTAATGGACTGGGGTGTACCCATGCCATATGTCTCACTGATTTTCATCCATATTGCCAGGACCCGACATTACATTAAAGCTGCAAGCAGTTTTAAATGACTTTTTTTTCCTTTAAAAATGACATTTTGTGCAGGGACTGTTCTAAGCACGGGAAACACGCGCCACTTTACAGGCATACTATAGACACCCCCCAGGTACGAGATTTAAAGGAATATTTCACTTTTTTTTTTTTTACTTTAACCACTTGCCGACCGGGCCATAGCCGAAAGACGGCAACAGCGCGGTCGGCTAGTTCTGGGTGGACGTCCATGGACGTCCTCCCAGAATACTGCTCTCGCGCGCCCCCTGGGGCGCGCACCCGAGAACTTCCGTGACCGCCGCGGCCGTTTACCATGTGATCGCTCCGTCAAATGACGGAGCGATCACATGTCAACAGACCGGCGTCATGTCATGACGCCGGTTCCTCCCTCCCCTCTGTGTACCGATCGGTACAGTGTGAGGGGAGAGGGGGAGGGATCGGATGGCAGCACCGCTGTGGGCTGCATGTGTAGTGCCCACAGCGGTGCTCAGTGACAATTGCAGTCACATCCATCCATCCCTCCATGCTCAGCCATCCCTGCATAATACCCTACAATACTCTGCACAATATCCTGCAATACTCTGCACAATACCCCGCAATACTCTGCACAATACCCCGCAATACTCTGCACAATACCCCGCAATACTCTACACAATACCCCGCAATACTCTGCACAATACCCCGCAATACTCTGCATAATACCCCGCAATACTCTGCACAATACCCCGCAATACTCTGCACAATACCCCGCAATACTCTGCACAATACCCCGCAATACTCTGCATAATACCCCGCAATACTCTGCATAATACCCCGCAATACTCTGCAATATACCCGGCACTACTCTGCAATATACCCAGCAATATACCCTGCACTACTCTGCAATATACTCTGCAATATACCCGGCACTACTCTGCAATATACCCAGCAATACTCTGCAATATACCCAGCAATATACCCTGCAATATACCCTGCACTACTCCCCAATACTCTGCAATATACCCTGCACTACTCTGCAATACTCTGCAATATACCCGGCACTACTCTGCAATATACCCAGCAATAATCTGCAATATACCCCGCAATACTCTGCAATATACCCCGCACTACTCCGCAATACTCTGCAATACCCCGCAATACTCCGCAATTTTTAACCAGTTCCCGCCTACAGTCATATGACGTCCTTGACTTTGAGCTGGCACATCTGAATGATGCCTGCAGCTACAGGCATCATTCAGATATCAGCTTTTTTAGCCGGCGATTTCCTACACCATAAGAATGATCATAGCGGCTGTTCCACTGCTTGATCGTTCTTATGGGAGGCGAGAGGGGACGCCCCCCCCTTCCCGCCACCCTCCGGTGCTTCTACCGACTCACCGCTACGATCGAAGCCAAGATCGTTTTTTTTTTTTTTTTTATTTCAGGCACAGCCTAGAGGTGAGATGTGAGGTCTTATTGACCCCATATCTCACTGTAAAGAGGACCTGTCATGCCATATTCCTATTACATGGGATGTTTACATTCCTTGTAATAGAAATAAAAGTGATCAAAAATTTTTTTGGGGGGGAAAAAGTGTCAAACTAAAATAAATAAAGTAAAATAAACAATAAAAAAAAAAAAAAATTTTTAAAGCGCCCATGTCCGTGTGCTCGCATGCAGAAGCAAACACATACGTAAGTCCCGCCCACATATGAAAACGGTGTTCAAACCACACATGTGAGGTATCACTGCGAACGTTGGAGCGAGGGCAATAATTTTGGCCCTAGATCTCCTCTGTAACTCAAAACATGTAACCAGTAAAAAATTTTAAAGCGTCACCTATGGAGACTTTTAAGTAGTGATGTTTGGCACCATTCCACGAGAGTGTGCAATTTTGAAGGGTGACATGTTAGGTATCTATTTACTTGGCGTAACTTCATCTTTCACATTATGCAAAAACATTGGGCTAACTTTACTGTTTTGTTTTTTTTTAAAGCACAAAACTGTTTTTTTTCCAAAAAAAACGCGTTCTAAAAATTGCTGCGCAAATACCGTGCGAGATAAAAAGTTGCAACAACTGCCATTGTATTCTCTAGGGTCTTTGCTTAAAAAAATATATATATATAATGTTTTGGGGTTCTATGTAATTTTCTAGCAAATAAATTATTATTTTTACATGTAGGAGAGAAATATAAGAATTGGCCTGGGTGCTCCAGAACGCCTGGAGGTGCTCCGTGCATGTTGGGCCTCTGTATGTGGCCATGCTGTGTAAAAGTCTCACACATGTGTTATCGCTGTACTCGGGAGTAATAGCAGAATGTGTTTTGGGGTGTAATTTGTGGTATGCATATGCGGTGTGTGAGAAATAACCTTCTAATATGACAATTTTGTGAAAAAAAAAAAAAGAAAAAAAAAAATCTTGATTTTGCAAAGAATTGTGGGAAAAGATGACAATTTCAAAAAAACTCATCATGCATCTTTCTAAATACCTTGGAATGTCTTCTTTCCAAGTAGGGGTCATTTGGGAGGTATTTGTACTTTTCTGGCATGTTAGGGTCTCAAGAAATTAGATAGGCCATCAGTACTTCAGGCGTGATCAATTTTCAGATATTGGCACCATAGCTTTTGGACTCTCTAACATTCACAAAGACCAAATAATATACACCAAGTTGTACTTATTTTTACCAAAGATATGTAGCAGTATAAATTTTGGCCAAAATTTACGAAGAAAAATTACTAATTTGCTAAATTTTATAACAGAAACAAAGAAAAATTCATTTTTTTACCAAAATTTCAGTCTTTTTTCTTTTATAGCGCAAAAAATAAAAAACACAACGGTGATTAAATACCACCAAAAGAAGGCTCTATTTGTGTGAAAAAAAGGACAAAAATTTCATAGGGGTAAAGTGTTGTATGACTGAGTAATTGTCATTCAAAGTGTGAGAGCACCGAAAGCTGAAAATTGGTCTGGTTAGGAAGGGGGTTTAAGTGCCCAGTGGTCAAGTGGTTAAGCATCATTAAAATCACTGCTCCCGAAAAACGTCCGTTTTTAAAAGTTTTTTTTGCATTGATACATGTCCCCTGGGGCAGGACTCGGGTCCCCAAACCCTTTTTAGGACAATACCATGCAAATTAACCTTTAAAATGAGCACTTTTGATTTCGAACGTTCGAGTCCCATAGACGTCAATGGGGTTCTAACGTTCGTGTGAATTTTCGGTCCGTTCGCAGGTTCTGGTGCGAACTGAACCGGGGGGTGTTCGGTTCATCCCTACAGGACACCCTTATGTAGATGCAATGACAATTGGCAGACTCCGAGACTTCTACAGGTAGACAACTATACTGTGGAAGGCCTCCAGCAGCACACCACTTCTGTATAGGTAAGACCGTTGTCTCCTATGGTAACAAATCTTGTAACAGTCACTAACAGTAGTTGTATTTAACTATTGGTAACACAAATAGTTCTCCTCACACTCTACAGTCTCTCGCTATAGGTCTTCACTCACCGAGCTCCAAGTCTCTCACCAGACTCTGAGACCCAATCGCCACTGGATCCCCTGAGCCCTTCCATTTCCATAACTCATTATCTTGCTCAAGCATCCCGCTTCCCTGCTGGGTCCCTGGCTTGGCACTCACAGATACTTCTCAAGCATCACTCCTGCTGACCCGCTGGGTCCCTTGCTTGGCACTCACTGATGCTCCTCCAGCATCACCTCGGCTGTCCCACTTGGTTCTGGCTTGGCACTTGCTGAAGTTTTCCCACTTCTTTACTGTCCCCGGCTGGTGAGAAAAAACACAAAATGCAGCGCTCTGAAAGAATGATCAAATACATTCCAATGTAGTACAGTGCTATTTATTCCATAAAGTAAAAAAATGGTTGAACAGTCAAAGTTTAAAATAAGAGAGAAAATTCAGTTCCCAGAGGGGGAGCGTACTGGCTGCTGACAAACCCTGCCAGCTCCAGGTGGATGCCACAGCTGGATGGTGGTCAGCAGGATGGATAGAAAGGCAACCTGTGTGATGTAAACGGCCCCAGAGGGAACAACCAAGCCGAGCAGGGTCGATATTCACCTATGCGCCTTCTGTGACGTCACTGCTGTGCCAGAGATGAAGGGGAAAGGTGTCCTGAAGTCAGTTGTGTAAGCATCCACTGTTCTGTTGCCATGACTTACATGTTTCGCGCGCATGCACTTTGTCAAAGTCACAGCCAGAATGGCAACAGAAGCTATAGAGAGAGAGAGCTAATTACAAGCCTGAGGATAATTGTCACCTCCTCACTGCTCAGTCTTAAAGGGGTAGACTATAAAAATCTCCATATGATTGGTACAATTCATAAACATCAGAATAGACATAAAAGGCCATAAAGTAGCAACTATCTATTGTAAGACCAACTGTTGTGGAGCAATAAAAGCGATTTTCATATATATAAAAAGAAAACAAACAAACATAAACAATCAAAAACAACAATTGCTATGCAAAAACAATAATAACATAATAAAGGGAAAAAAAATAATAAATACCCATGACCATACACAAATTAATGTATGTAATAGTCATATGGAAAAATGTATCCAGAAACGTAAAATAATTGTGTGTAAAAAGAGAATTGTATACTGTCTAACAAGAATTGTGATTGGAATTAGTGTCTCTATGTTTATTGAAAAAATATTGTACAGCTGTTAGACCTCATGAGATATCGAGGTGTAACAAGGCTGGTAAGAAGATTGCTCTGGTACTGGCTCCAGCTTACTCACAGTGGTCTCTGGTAACAAGATGAATGGTCCCTTTGTGGCAGCAGTTTCCTCTCTACCTCCTACCACAACTGGTTCCCAGTCCAGCTAAACCATTACTCTCAGATGGACTCCAATCCTGCAGTCTCAACCCTGTGCTGCTTCTCCTGTTTCTGGATAGGCCCTCAGAGAGCCTAGCAGCCAGATGTCCCCAGAATAAGCCTCAGGCTTCCGGCCTACCAGCCCGGGGCAGCAAAACACATGTCCACCCAGACAGCCGTCCAGGTGGCACGGAATCCAGATCACCTGACTCCACCCAAATAAATAGGCTCTCCCAGAAGGCCAAGGGACTAAAGAAACCCCCACCAATTGGCTGAGACACCCCATCTATTCATAACCTGACCTTGCTAAGCCCTTGCCTATCTAATATCACCAGCATAACGCCCCCTAGTGAGAGTAGAGAGAATGTTGGAGTTCAACATGAATTACTGTCATATTTCTGGATTTTGCACATATGTTTCCTTATTTCCCAGACCAGCCATGCTGACACTTGCAGTCCCACAGTTTTAAAAGGTACAGAGGAATGTGGCCCCAAACAGAATCTGCATAGCAAAAGGGCTTATCTCCAGCCCACGTGGTGTGCTAGAAGCTTCAAAGAGATTGATTACAAAGATGGCCCAGGGCGCATGGACTGCAATACTGCCCCCAGAGGCCAAGTATGGCAGGACAGTCAGTAATATAAGTTGGATTGTCATGTGAACACTGATTGGTCCAAAGCAAATGGGACTGGCAATGGGGGGAGTTTGAATGAGTGATGAGTGAGTTTTGTAAAAAGGTTTGTTACAGAGAGTTCTTTCTTTTTCTTGCTGCAAAACCTTGCCATGAGGATGTCTCTCTGTCATCTTGGGAATTTGCTCTGAATGCTGGTTTGGGCCTAAGCCATGCGACACAGAGCTCCCTCTTTCAACATCGTGAGACCAGCCAATAGGAGTCTAGCTAGGGGATATGATAAGTTTATTCTTGTATTATATGTTTGATTGTTGTTATATGTTGTAGATATCTGCTATTTTGTATATTGTGTTCTGATTGTAAGCTATGTAACATGGTAATACCTTTTAATACTTTTATGTTAGTTTCCTGTTTTCAAGGGAAATAAATGTATCTTGTTTACTAAGCAGATGTGTTTGTTATATCATTGTGCTTATCAGACTCTGATAGATTAGACTAGCAATTATAGGGACTAAACAAATTGATACATATACGCAATAGTTATATAGGATATAATAGATTGAATAATATTGCATCGATTCCTTCATTTGGCACCCCAAAGGCGTATAGTATTTTTTTTCTGCACAGAATTCACAAACCCTAATGTATTTTTGTCTGTGAATCCCTGTAAGCATAAATCCTCAAGTGCACCCAGAACTGAAAATCGTCTCTAGTGTGGACAAGATTGGCGCTGGCTCGCGAATTCTGAAACCACGCTTGGATGGTCATGAAAATTCTGTAAAATATTTCATCAGTGAAACGGACACGCAGAACCTGGTGAGATCTTTGGCTGATATATGTATATATGTTAAACATTGTTATATTGTGTTTTCGGCCTGTAACCAGTCAACGGTACTGGTGAGTGAGGGATTGATCATCCCTGGTTATCTGATATAGCCTGCAGATTGACAGGATAAACCACACATCTTTGAAGAAAAAGTGGGAGAAATATAGTTTTATTTACTTATTTATTTATTTATTCTTTTTTTTAATTTTTATTTTGTTATTAGTTTATTTTTATTTTTATTTTTTCCCACGTGAGTGTGAAATAGCTCTCTGTTCCAATAGAAGTTCAATTTGGCCTGCTATCTAAGGGGTCTAAAAAACAGTGGTAATATAGTAAGGCATTGATTAAGAGTCTGCCTTGTGTCTTAGAATGTGCCTTGTGTCCTGTAGGCTGTAGAACTACAAGGAACAAATTCATTTTTAAACGGCTTTGTATCTGTTTTTTTTTTTTTGGTTGTGGGACTACAGGTGAAAGTTAGCTTTTAAACAGCTTTATCTGTGTCTCTGTGGGTGCTTTGTCTGTATGCATTGTAAGCCACTGTGGTAAAAACAGGTTAGATGAGCTTCAGTGTAGCTAGTTGCAGATTAGCATATCAATGGAAGCCATTGGAGATTTTGTTAATAAGTATGGCTGTGTTAGATTTGAGGCTATGCTAAAGAATGCGTTAACACACTAATACAATAAACTATTAAAACAATGCAATACTCATAATGATGCCATAAAATATAAAAAGTCTTCCAAAAGAGGCAAGAAACAGAGACTGGCCAATGTTATAAGCATGTTGTTGAAAATGAAATACGTTTCTGAACAAAAAGAATTAGAATGGTATAGTGAGAGAAAACAATTTTTGGAACAGGTACAAAGTGTCACTGAGAATATATTAGCAGTAGTTGCAAAAGCAGATGCAAATGTTGCTGATCACATTCAACAATTAGTGACTGAGATGAGTATTGGAACAGAGATTAGATGAATTAGAACAAACGTGTAAGTTAAGAGAAAGTTACATTGCCTCTTTGAATCAAAAAGAGGCTGAGAATTTGCGTGTTATCACACTGCTTAGAGAGGAATTACAGGGTGCACAGGCAGCCATAATGGCGTTATCCTACAAACATGCAAAAGCAGAATGTGCAATGGTGGAGGTACCCTCCGCACATGCTCAGTGCACAAAAAAGATAGAAGTGAAACAACATGCAGAAAACCCAGATGCTCCTTTTGCTGCAAGTGATGTTACTATGATAGAAATCAATGTTGGAGATTTAAATAAAAGTGCGATAACTGCGCTTGAAATTGATTCAGGAGTTGAAACAATGGAAACTTCTGATGACTCCTCAGACGATGAAAGTGTAAAGTCTGTTCATAGTAATGGTATTCAGCAATGTGAGTTTCCAGCGCCATATGCTCAAAGAAGGGCCTATATATTGAGACCAGCCCTCAAATGTTTTTTGTGTAAAAGGGGGGGTCACATCGCAAAATATTGTTGGGCGGCGAATAATGATATCAAAAGAAGATCGCACCATCCGAAAACGACCCCAAGGCATTATGAAGTGTATTCTGCCTGATGGGGTAGCAATCCAAAGCATGGAGGCCATAGTAATCAAACCCATTTCCCTTTTAAGACCCAAATGCGGAGACTACAAACTGAAAATCAGCAATATGTAGAGCAGTTGTGTAAAGTCAAAATGGAGGTAGCCACATGGTTATTCAAATATAGCACTGGGGGAAACAATGTTAGCAGCACTTAGTGAGCTGCAGGTATGGTAAGAATTTTCTGGACAATGTTTCCTTGCTATGAATAAGGTTTAGATGTGAGCTTCATGTTTAAATAAAATATGGCAATTGTTCCTCTAGCATTACAATTAATGGGAAAAGGCTTGGGGGACTTAAAAAGTCAATTGTCATGATAATTGTGTGTGATCACTGTCTTTGTGTTCCTTTTCCAGAGACCAGGGAAGAAGTAAACTGGTTTGAATACTAATGTCTGTGTTTTGTTTGCAGGTCCTTCAAAGTAAGAACAACAGTGGGAAAATTTAGCAAAACAGGGGTTAGGTTATTGTAAATGCATAATCGATTATCACATGGCACCATGAGCTCATGAATTAGTAATTGTTTGCAAACAATGAAAAAATAAGATAAACAATAATCAGGCATTAATGGATTAAAGAGTTACAAATGAAGTTACAAATGTTGTGATGAGGTACAGATGTTTTGTTTTTCGTTTTTTCCATTAACTAATTGTCTTTCAGATGGAAATGAGCACTTACTCTTTTCATAAGGAAAGTCCATGGATGTCTTTAGTTAAAAGTTGAGAGTTTGTCATTGTTTTATGGTGGTTGTCTTGTCATGTTTTTGTGTGATAATGGCCAGATTTTTAAAAAATTTTTTTTGTTATTAATTTTTTTTTTTAGTTTTTTTTTATGTTTTTGGTATTTGTTTAGTCATCTATTTTATTTTTGTTTTGTTCAGGTGGAAAAATTGTTAGGTTAGTCCACCTGAAAGGGGGGCCATTGGCTTTTCCCCCAATTAGCAGCTGAATAAATTTTGTCTAAGACAAGATATGTTGGTAGGAAGCCATTCTAGCCTCTGGAGTTCGTTTTTTTCTCTTTGTTGTATGTTCATTCAGGTGGAAAAAGCTACAAGGTTTACGCTTTGTCCACCTGAAAGGGGGGTTAGCGCATAGGTCGGAAAGTACAGATAATGCATTGTCTTTTTAATGCTTAAAATTTTGAATTTTTGAGAAGCAACGTTCACGTACCTTTTTTTTTTTTTGGATCATACTATGGGGATCCATTTTAGAGTGGGTTCAGCCTAAAGAGGTCATGGTTGTTTTGATAGTTTGGTCAGAATTGCAGAAGCCAGGAATACTAAGTTCCTGGGTTCCAAGGAAGGAACTATAAATAAACGTAGCAAGCGAGCTGATATTATGGATAAGAATTTGATTCTGCTCTTGTTTTTTTCACTTCCAGAATCCTGGTGGAGCGAGATTGGAGAGGTTTCTGGAACATGGATGACAGATGTTCATCTGGTTGGCAGTTTGTCTGTGCCATACCACACTGCAAATTTGTTCTGATAAACATCAGGAGAGAAGGGACAAACGAAAAGATTCAGTTTAATACTTGTTTTTTCTTATGGACGATTTAGGGCTAATGCTGAATCTGAAAGACTGTGCCTATCAACAAGACTTGTGAACATTTTTGCCGGAGTCTCTCCTGATGGATGCAAACGTGCTATTAATACATGTGTGATGGGTTGGAGGTTGGGGAAGGAATATAACATATCCAATCCATCGGAACATGAAATATAAAATATGTTTTTTTTTGTTGAAGGGAGGAATTGAAAGAAGAAAAGGTTTTTAATGTATGACATGTATTGACGTAATGGAAGTAATATGGTGCAGGTACCCAGGAGACTGGCAATTATACAAAATAAGGTGTCGGTTGGCCAGACTAGAGGGTGCCAGGTGACACTTCAACGGGGTGAAAACTTCCTTGTGGGGGCGGTATCTCAGTCTTATCAGTCCTACGGAGAAGCTCTTGGTTACTGGACACCAGAATTGGACACGGGGGAGATGCGCCTGGTTGATGTCTCACCTGAAAGGTTGAAACCCTGCACAGGTAATGCCAGAGCATGCTCCGTTAGATAAAGGGAACAAAACGCTGGCTACCAGGGTAGAGTATGCGTTCACCACATGGCACTGCAACATCTCACAGTGGTTGATAGAAACCTATTACCCTATATGTGCTGAGTATACACTGAATCAAGTGCGGTCATTGTACCAGTGGCTTGCTCCCATAGATGTGCGGACACAGGATGAGGTTCATGCAGGACGCTTATTTCTGAGGAGTGACCCAAAAGAGGAGGGATGTATTCAGCACTATATTGGGGGAATAGAAGCTGAGATGGGTGTTGTTGATGCAGTGGACATCGATCTCCTGAGGAACAAACTCTCAGCCATAACTTAAGCGGGGCTTTGTTGCTCAGAGAGATAGGTGGCATCCATGATAGCATTCAACAAAGTCACCTAAACACCCATGTTAAAGTGGCTGCGAATTTTGATCAACCATGTTGAGAGGTTGGTAGAGAGGGTGATGATATAGGACAGAAATCTGTCATTGGCTCTGGTGTGCACGCAGTGGCAGGCGGAAGTATCGATCAATATCAGGCTGATTGTACAGTCTCTGTATGAGGGGCAGTGGCCTGATGAGTTAGCATCATGGCTCAGTAAGAATTTGCCAAAACAAGTCAATTACACTAATCCAAAGTGTTGGTCAAATGCCTGGATGGGCTGTACTAGTTTGGATTGTGAAAGGTGTTATGCTGTACAGACGTGCAGACTCGGTCTGTATATTTGGTGGCATCAATGGGCTTACTGACTGAGGATTCTATCTTGTTGCATTTGAGGCTAAATTACCCACATGTTATCAGAGAAGATGGAAGCTGGAGGCAGGTTGATATTTCCCTCTGCATGACCATGATGTCCTTTGTATGACAGGTCAATTCACGGTGGTTGATGAGAAATGTTGGGAAGATGCCTCACTCTGTGTTCTAGATGGGGAGAATATTGCCGGGAAGGGAACACTGGTGTATTATTTGGGACATAGGAGAGTTTGTTTCTTTGTCCTAAAGGATACTAACGTAACATTAGTCATGGAACTAGGATGTTCTGTGAACCTGACAATAGCTAGAGGAGCATGGTGTACCCTTGGCAGTGTCTCTGAAATCCAGACACAGGAATGGAATTATGTGGTACCGCATATTGCCAATCTGTCTGTGGATGTCAACCAGAACTCCTCTGTTAATCTGAGAGTCCTGAACCTTGGTATGGGAAGGAAGATACAGGAATAGTTAACAGATTGGGATAGAGATGAGAGCCTTATGAGGATGCTGCAGCAAGAGAGAGCTAATGCTACTATAGCCATCTACCATGACCAGAATGTAATAAAGGAGGTAGTACATCAACTAGAAAATGATGTGGGAGGGTCTTGGTGGGAGGTAATATTCGGATATTCCAGTAAGGCCAACAGTATTTTGAATTATTTGATACATCCGTTGTAGTATTACTCATTATTGCTGCAGTTTCGTCATTGGTTTAAGTTGGTATGTGTTGTTGGACTCAACATTTGTATAGGAAGATCTCACATTTATCTATGCAAGTCGAGGGGTGAATTGACGGTAAGGTCTCTTCTTACACGGTGGAGGCTTTGCTGCCAGTTCAGAACCCTGAAATAGCACTGACGTGCCAGAATTGCGGTAAGGAAGGCCATTGTGAGCGAATCTACCTAATCTCGGCCCGTATCTACACTGAGGAGTTATAGGAGGTTGGGAGTGGGATGCGTAATTTAATGGATTCTATGTATATAGGTAAATATTATGGTGATGGGTTGATTCATGTCATGGTATAATGTGATAAAGGTGTAGTTTAGGCTCGTAATATGGGCGAAAGGCCCTCCTCGAGACTCTATATCTGAAAGCTGATTAAGATGCTGCTCTGGGTGTGTGCTGGTGAATGGTGAGTGAATGGACACCCCTTGCCTGTATTATACCCCTTCATGAAGATGTCAGAAAGAAGAAGATACAGAATGGTGACATGGAAGCTGTCACGGAAGAATGATGTTGGTGTGTCACCCAGTAGCAAAGCGGCACATGTTGGGAAACACAGCACGTTAGGACCGTTATGGACTGTTCCACAGGAGCTGGTTCTAAGGCCTATGTTGAGAGGCGCAATACGCGTTAAGACCATTATGAACTGTTCCATAGGAGCTGTTTCTGAAGCACATGTTGGAAAACGCAACACGTTAAGACAGTTAAGGACTGTTCTATAGATACTGGCTCAGAAACACATGTTGGGGAGAAAACAGTTATGGACTGTTCACTAGGAGCCGTGTCTGAAGAAGGGTGGTATGCGCCCTTTAGGCGCAAAGCGGAATATGTTGGAATTCAACATGAATTACTGTCATATTTCTGGATTTTGCACATATGTTTCCTTATTTCCCAGACCAGCCATGCTGACACTTGCAGTCCCACAGTTTTAAAAGGTACAGAGGAATGTGGCCCCAAACAGAATCTGCATAGCAAAAGGGCTTATCTCCAGCCCACCTGGTGTGCTAGAAACTTCAAAGAGATTGATTACAAAGACGGCCCAGGGTGCATGGACTGCCCCCAGAGGCCAAGTATGGCAGGACAGTCAGTAATATAAGGAGGATTGTCATGTGAACACTGATTGGTCCAAAACAAATGGGACTGGCAATGGGGGGAGTTTGAATGAGTGATGAGTGAGTTTTGTAAAAAGGTTTGTTACAGAGAGTTCTTTCTTTTTCTTGCTCCAAAACCTTGCCATGAGGATGTCTCTCTGTCATCTTGGGACTTTGCTCTGAATGCTGGTTTGGGCCTAAGCCATGCGGCATAGAGCTCCCTCTTTCAACATCGTGAGACCAGTCGATAGGAGTCTAGCTAGGGGATATGATAAGTATATTCTTGTATTATATGTTTGATTGTTGTTATTTGTTATAGATATCTGCTGTTTAGTATATTGTGTTCTGATTGTAAGCTATGTAACATGGTACCCTGTTTCCCCGAAAATAAGACCTAGTGTGATGGTCTGTGATGGCTGCAATATAAGCCCTACCCCCCAAATAAGCCCTACCCTGTTTCCCCGAAAATAAGCCCTACCCTGAAAATAAGACCTACAAGGACTTTAACTAGGGCTTATTTGGGGGGTAGGGCTTATATTGCAGCCATCACCGACAATCACGCTAGGTCTTATTTTCGGGGAAACAGGGTAATACCTTTTAATACTTTTATGATAGTTTCCTGTTTTCAAGGGAAATAAATGTAACTTGTTTACTAAGCAGATGTGTTTGTTATATCATTGTGCTTATCAGACTCTGATAGATTAGACTAGAAATGATAGGGACTAGACAAATTGATACATATACGCAATAGTTATATAGTATATAGTAGATTGTATAATATTGCATTGATTCCTTCAGAGAAGGTGCAGCAAGTCCAGAGCTAGAGAGGAATCAGTGGATCTACTAACAATTAACCATGGCAACTACCGCCTGGCAAACTAAATTTACTAGCAACACTGCCTAAACACCAGGGTGTTACATCCTCTCCCTGCCTAGGAAACAACGTCTTGGAGTTGCAAGAAAATAATTTAACTCTCAAGCCTGGGAGTGGATGTCCTGGCAAAACTGGGATGGTGGGGAAACAAGGAGAGAAGAAAAAAATAATAACAAGACATGTGGTGTACCACATGAAATAAACAACATTGTATATACATAGGCAAGTGGCATTTCACATAAGGGCATATAAATACAGATAATAACTACATTTTAATTGTGGCGTACCACCCGAACAATATAAAAGGGGAAAATATAAAACAGTAGCCTTACAGCCTATCTATTATGTATACCTGGAAGAATATAGAAAATATTAGCTTGTTTATAAAAGCTAATAACACAGTGTAATATATATATATATATATATATATATATATATATATATATATATATACCTTATGACATATCTAAACATGAGTACAGATGAAAAATGGGCCCTACCCCATCCGAGGGTAACAGACCTAAAGAAACTTAGTTAGCAATTCCTATAAAACAGTTATATAATGTGAATAATTGCTAACTCATGATGGCACTCTCACGCCACCTGGTGGCCAGCATATTCAGAAAACAGTCCTTGTGTACTTTTTAGTCCATTATTCAATTTTAAGGTGAAAACTTGCCACAGCTTATTCTACCTAACTGACTAAACACCCCAGAGCTTTTGGAGCCCCATAGTCCATCAATCCTTTACTTAGGGTGAAACAACATTTCCAAACAGTTTCCCTTCTTCCTAGGGACAACTCCGGGGACAGAATGCATGGCTGCATTCAAACAACAAGCAGCCATGCCATGGTACAAGGGACCACACTTCTTGAAATAGGTCCGCTTGCATTGGTAATCTCAGTCTGTCCACACAACGGCTGGGGACAGAGAAAAGATTTCTTCACTTGTTGAAGAACAAACACGCTGACCGTCAGATCAACCTGTTACTTTTCAAGTGAAGGCACTCTAGCGATTCCAGAACACTAACCAGTGTGACTCAGGTAGGCACTCCCTGCAACTTCCAGCAGAACACAATCCCAGCAGCACAGCCAAACAGAAGTGTCCCCACTAGCAACATTTCTGCAAAGAAAGTGGAGTGGCTTCCAGCAAAGCGTCCTGACTCCCCAAAGCACACATTTGTAATCCATTCAGTTTCAGTAAAGGAACACAATGTCATTTACCAGTAATACCTGGGATCGAGTAACTTCAGTGTTTCCCGTCTTGTATTTACAGTGGTAATGTAGTGATAGATGTCCTTCTTGTTTGGCTGGCGAATAGTAACATTATCTGAGTTGATTTTGCGACCATAGCCCCAAGTTTGTAGCACCGAAGTATATATCTCAGCTATCTTGGGTGACAACTTTTGGAAGTCTAATTATAAAGAAATCCGAAGAAAACTCCGCACAGCTTCATCTACCCATTGTGTTTCCTTATCCTGGATCTCTTCATCTAGATGGGCCTGTATATAGGGATACAGGTAGCTATACTCCTCAGCCACTTTCTTAATGATTATGTACTGTGTCTTGGACATCCTAGGCAGTGTTTTAGGGTTCCCGTACCCAGTTAGGACCCGTGCATCTGGTGCACGTTGAACTGGGTATCCTGCAATAATGTCTGGTTTACAATCAAACTTGGTCAACTGGATTGGCTTAGTCAATGCAACTTTAGGAACCCATCTTGCCCAATGATGTTCATCAAAGGACTTGGCAATGCATAAGGACGGAGCTGCACTGGCAGACAATTCAATTTTGACACTGGCCGCTGGCACAGAGGGAATTTCATCCTCCTCTAGGTCACACAATAGCTCCTCGTCACTATCAGTCCACTTACCAGTCCATGATAAATGTCTGGAAACAGTTCAGAGAAATCGGAGATAGTGGAGCATTCTTTGGCTAGGAGATAGTTGTGGGAGCTGGCTTTGATTGGCACAACAGCATTGTCTCCCATAATGGCCACAGGTATCACCTCCCCCACTGGTACACTACTTTCACCCTTTGCAGGCTTACCCGTTTCTGGCGCGTTTTTTCCCAGTGATTATGCCATCAAGGAGAGCAGGTGGGCCCGACCGGCCTCGAGGGATAGCCAGAGCACTGGGTCCTGGAGCAGCTACAGAAACAAGATGAGCAGCTTCTCTCACTAGCCAGGTGATAGCAGGAGGACTCTCAATGCCATTCCCTGCCGGGATGCCAACATTTTTGTTCCAATCCACCTGTAATGTCCGCACAGGTTGGTCTGAGACTACCTCAAGCAGGGGTTCCCTGTAGTGTCCACAGAGGATCCAAGGCCTCAAATGCATGGCCAGGCTGGAAGACTTCCCACAAATCAGTCTCAAGGCTTAATAGCCTCCAGCTGTATACAGGTCAAGGCTAGCGTTAGGCGTGTACCATACTCCGGTGTCAGTCAGGATGCCCTTAGACCGGCTCAGACCAGGAACAACTCCCAGAACATACATCTTCCAATCCGACAGGGTATCTCCAGGCTGTGCCATCTTTTCCACCCAACAATCGGGTACACGTTGCAGCACTTCCTTATCCTCCTCTGCAGAGCAGGGGGTCCTCCCCCTGCCTAAGGATTGGTGCACATACTTTCTGGAAACTTCAACGCCTGCATCTTACCTTTCACAGCATGCCAAAATCTTAATAAAGTATCAAAAGACCAGGTTGATACTCTCCCATGAGCAATGAGACATGTTGGTTCCTCCCCACATTGTTGGAATGCACAATAACACAGTCTATACAAAGTAAAGATGTTATTTGCCACTTTCCCACAGAGCCAGAAAAAATCCTGATGTAGCTGTAGCTGGTTGCTGGGCCACTGCTGCAGGATCAATGCATTTGCCCCACGTTGGGCGCCAAATGTAGCAAGGTCCTGGGGCTCAAGAGGCCTAATAGTAACCTCAAGGGTTAGGGAGAGCTGACATCCTTCCTTGTAGAGTGGGTTACTAGGCATGGTGGATGTAATACAAGCTGAAGTGATTGGTGCCAGACACTTTTCTTGAATTCAAGGAGATTTACTGTGGGAGAGAGGGTTAGGGCCAGAACACCCTTAAGTAGATGCAATGACAATTGGCAGACTCTAACACTTCTATAGGTAGACATATATACAGTGGAGGACATCCAGCCGTACACCACTTCTGTATAGGTAGGACCGCTATCTCCTATGGCAAGAAAACTTATAACAGTCACTAATGGTAGTTGTATTTGAATATTGGTAACACAAATAGTTCTTCTCGCACTCTACAGTCTCTCGCTGTAGGTCTTCACTCACCGAGCTCCCAGTCTCTCACTAGAATCTCAGACCCAATCGCCACTGGATCCCCTAAGTTCTTCCACTTCCATAACTCGGTATCTTCCTCAAGCTTCACCCCCACTTCCCTGCTGGGTCCCTGGATTGGCACTCACATATACTCCTCAGGCATCACCCCTGCTGGGCCGCTAGGTCCCTGGCTTGGCACTCACTGATGCTCCTCATGTGTCACCTCTGCTGTCCCGCTGGATCCCTGGCTTGGCACTTGCTGAAGTTTTCCCACTTCTTTACCGTACCCGGCTGGTGAGAAGACTGCTCTGTTAATGGCTCCAGCTTACTCACAGTGGCCCCGGTAACAAGGTTGATGGACCCTTAGTGGCGACAGCTTCCCCTCTACCTCTGACCACAACTGGTTCCCCAGCTATGACTAAGCACTCCTTGTAGTGCGAAACGCATAAGCTTTGTTCCACTTTGCAGTGACCTGTATGTTGGATGACACCTTATTGAATAAAGGCAAATATTTTTGGAGTGCGGCTGTCCAGAATTTCTTTGATGTCTAACTGCCATAGCATTGCCAGCACCTGGACTTCTAGACTGAAGGAGATGCCTTTTACCTTGATCTGACCCACCTGGAGCGGTGATACTCTCTCACAACTGGTTACCCGTCTGCCTGAACGTTACTCTTGGTTGGACTCCAATCCTGCAGTCCCAACCCTGCGCTGCTTCTCCTGCTTCTGGATAGGCCCTCAGACAGCATAGCAGCCATATGTTCCCGGGATAGGCCTCAGGCTTCTGGCCTAGCAGACAGCCGTCCAGGTGGCACAGAATCCTGATCACCTTACTCCACCCAAATAAATAGGCTCTCCCAGCAGGCCAAGGGACTAAAGAAACCCCGGCCAATTGGCTGAGATACCCCATCTATTCATAACCTGACCTTGCTAAGCCCTTGTCTATCTTATATCACCAGCATAACGCCACCTAGCGACAGAAGAGGGAAGGTGCAGCAAGTCCAGAACTAGAGAGGAATCAGTGGATCGATTAACAATTAACCAAGGCAACTACCGCCTGGAAAACTAAATTTACTAGCAACCCTGCCCAAACACCAGGGTGCTACAGTATGGAATTTTTCTGTATTTGAATCAGGACAAAAAGTTAAGCCAAGTTTTAATACTTGTATTTCATCAGTGGATAACGAATACAAAGATAAATTAATGATTTCTAACGCTGTACTGGCATTGTCACATTTGGGGACTGAGTTCTGGTTCAGATTGGGATCCTGAGTTTTCCCTAAAAAAAATAGGGGCCAACTTGATGTCTAATTGTGGATTAATAGAAAAAGATACATTTGTTTCTACATCACTCACCTTGTTTATAGTGCCTGTGTGCGTGGTGGATGAAGAAATAGGAATAAGTGGTATAGTAGTGGTAGAGGATTGAGAGGCCAAAGCTTGAAGGCCATGTGAGGTTTGAAGTAAAGCGTGAGAAAGAGAAGGTAATCTTGATGGTGCATGTTTACAACGTACCGGTTGTGACCGACGCGATAGAGCAGTCCCAAATTGACGCCGTAGAGATTCAGTTGAAGCTGCATCAGAATTGCCTTTCTGTTTTTGATAAAGTTTATCCTCAGATAGATCATGGTATACTGCAGATTGGCTAGAGGACATGGAAGAAACAGAAGATAAATTAGGTACAACCCCATCATTTTTAGTAGTGGTTTGACTAGTCTGTCTATTGTATTGTCTGGTATAAGTGTTCTGGTTGCATTTATAAGCATATACATTTGCATGGGCATTGCTATCTCGTACAAATTTGTTTCTTTAGTGCGAATAATGTCTATAGTATATCCTTTAATGAGTTCTTTCAATTCTTGTTCCTTATTCTTAAATCTAGAACTAGTTACAGTAATCACTGTACCATTTTTTTTTTAAATCAGAAAATAGTTTTTATTGTGAAAGAAACACATGACATTTTAACACACTGCATCAAATATGCTTTTTACATTACTTTGTGAAATATTACAAAAAACGCCCCAGTGCAGAACCTCTGTAGAACTGTCCGACAAAAGTTATACATACCTGGATGTTATAAAACAGAAATATGCATGTTTTTTTCCATAGGTAAAATGATTTTTTGCAGCTGTATAAAATTATTCAGTGAGAAATAAGATTCTACAATTAAAAAAGAAAATAGAAGGAAAAAAAAGGGGGAGAAACAACGAACTATTATTAACTTGTGAACACTTGCAGAATAGAAAAACAGTCACGCCTACCAACCTCTCATCATCTGACTATGTCTTCACCTAATATTTCTCATCCCTCCAATAATCTATTTATCACTAGTTGATGTGGTGCAAGGCCTGGAACATCTAACCATGGTTGCTAAATAGAGAAGAATTTTTTAGGGGCTTTTCTATGTAGGCAGGTCAATTTTTCTCTAATTATCATAGAATTAACCTGTTCTATCCATTGTCCCCTGGTAGGCACCCTGGGAGAAATCCAACACCTCGCAATTAATTTTCGTGGGATGTACAGTAACCGCAATATAGCTATTTGTTCATTTGGATTGGGTATTCTCTCCCAGTGTGCCCAACAGACAGACAACGGGATCTCTCTTCAACTGGTAGTTATAAACCTAGGATATTGTAATAGAACCTCTGTCCAATAACAAAAAAGCTCGGGGCATTTCCATAGCATATGTAGTAAGTCCCCATGTTCCCTTTGACATTTCGGGCATAATGGGCTATCTCTACATCCCCATTTATGCAGCTGTTGGGGTGTTCTATAAGTTCTGTGGAGAAGAAAGTGATGGGATAACTTCTGTGAGGCCGAGACAGACACCAAGGGAGAAACATTTAGGCAAGCCTCCCAGAGTTCTCCATCTATATTGCCCACATCTCTCTGCCAACCCCTCTTGCAGGGCATGTTGGATATCCCCTGCAGAGCACCTAGTAGCATAGAATAGGCCCAGGAGATCATGCCTTTCTTGTCAGGAGCTATGAATACCTCTTCGATGATAGGGTGTGCTGTCAATATAAGTTTTCAGACCCGAACCTGTGTGTGCAGGGCATGTCGCAGTTGTAGGTATTTTGCAAAATTATTTCGTCGGGATTTCATAGTCATGTTGTATCTCTATAAAGGCTTTCGGTACAGTCCCCTGATATAATTGGGAAATATATTTAATCCCCTTATTCTCCCATTTACGGAATCCTTCTAATTTTAGTAGTTCCCTATAGTGAGATTTACGCCAAAGTGGAGTACAGGACAGAAAGCCTGACACCTTTAAATTTGTCTTGGTATAGTTCCATAAGTTTTTCAGCAGGGTAACTGTTGGGAAATCTGATGGCAGATGAGGAAAGCCTCCTTCTAAATGAGCTAGAGCAGAGTAGACTGACTCCTCAGGACACTCAAGACACTATATAGTAGGTTCTAGAGTGTGGTACCGTCAAACCCCCCTGATCCTTTCCCATTTGTAGTGTGGACAATGTAATGCAGGCCGTCTTCTTACGTCAAATTAATTCCCTAGGCTGCAAATCTATCCGCATGAACCACTTATGAGGAATCCATATTGGGGAGTTATTAAAGACATATAGCAACTGGAGGGCCCACACCATTTTTATTAAATTGATCCTTCCTATCAATGATAGGGGAAGCTTACACGACACCGAACATTTCTCACGAAACGTACTTAGAATCGGCAGTTTCAGACGGATATATTCGGTTGGGTCGGGTGAGATCTGTATTCCCAGATATTTGAAGTTGGAAACCACCTCCACTGCCCTTGCGCATTCCGGGAGTGGATACTGAACCGGGTCCAACGGCAAAAGTACTGACTTATTTTAATTTATGGAGAATCCCGACAGTTTACCAAACCAAAGTTTACAGAGTGTCGTCTGCATATAGCGAGACAACGTCAGCTCTCTGACCTCTCTTAAATCCCACTATCTCTGGTGATGCAGGAATACGAGCAGCCATTGGCTCCAGTGCCAGGGCAAATAGCAGGGGTGACAAAGGGCATCTCTGCCTAGTGCCCCTGTGTAGCGCAAAGGGCTCAGAGAGGTCCCCGTTGACTCTAATGCGGACAGTAGGGTCAGTGTACAGTACTTGTATCCATTTGATAAAGGTTTTACCCACTCTAAAATGCTTCAAGACCTCCCACAGAAAGTGCCATTCCACACAGTCGAAAGCCTTGGCAGCGTCCAGCGAAAATATCGCTCTGTTTCCTGTATTATCAGTCAGTATCTGCAGGTTCAGGAACAAGCATCTGCGATTTTGAGCTGTAGAGCGAGCAGGAATGAATCCGCATTGATCCCTGTTAACTATCTTATGGATGACTTTCCTCAATCTTGTTGCCAATACCTTGGCCAAAAGTTAACAGGGAGAGTGGTCTATAAGAATCCGCCAACAGAGCATCTTTACCAGCTTTCAATAGGACAATGACAATAGCCTCATTCATTGACGCAGGCAGTTTTCCTGTCTCTAGAGCCTCAATATACACTTTAAGTAAAATGGGTATCAGTTGTGTGACATACCGCCCATATACCTCCACAGGGAGGCCATCTACTCCAGGGGATTTCCCATTGGGCACTTGCTTTAAGGCCAGAAGGAGTTCCTTTTCCGTGATTGGGTCATTCAGCATTTTTTCATCCTGATCTGACAGAAATGGCAGAGAACATTTGTCTAAGAAGGAGGCTATGTCATTCCCTAAGGGGTGTACTTTAGATGTGTATAACTCATTTTAAAACAAACAAAGCTCCTGTAGAATTTCTTTTGAAGAGGTCTGAATTTGGCCATGCTGATCCTGTAATTTATCAATATGTGCCGAACCTTGTTGGTTACGTATCAACATCGCTAACATGTGGCCTGTATTTTCTCCCTCCTCATAATGCTTTTGTTGTAAGAAAAAACACTTATTTTCTGCTAACTGAAGTTCAACCTGTCGTGACATTGACTGTGCTGCTAGCCAAGCCCTCTTGGTATCATACACAGGATTGTTAACATAAGCTTCTCCGCTCTCTCCGCTTCTTTCAAAATATGAGTTTCCCACGCCTTTGTGGACGTTTTAATGTTGTTAATGAGATATATAAATTGACCTCTCATAAAGGCCTTACCTGCATCCCACACTACCCCTATAGCTGCAGAATCTATATTAGAGCGGAAGAAGGCTGTCAACAACTCAGGGATGGGGTCTGGATCAGGAAACAATGTGAGCCAGAATGGATTCAGTTTCCAACTATAATGCTTCTGGGCTACAGGAAATGCCAGTTCCACCCAGAAAGGGGAATGATCCGAGATATGCCTTTGCTCATATTGGGAGGCGGCTACAAATGAAAGAATGGATTGATTTCCCAAACCTAGATCTATCTTGGATAGACCATCATAAGTAGCTGAATGGCATGAAAAAATTTTTGTGTTTGGGTGTCTCAACCTCCACACGTCCGTCAGGCCGAGTTCCCCCACCAGGCGAGCAAAGGGGGTAGGTCTCCCAGGCAGGGAGAGGTTTTGAGTTGTGAGGGACAATTTATCCCAGTGGATGTCAAGCAGGTTATTGTAGTCTCCCATTGCTAGCAATGGGGTATTAGGGTACTGGGCCATAAAGCTTGCCAATGTTTTGAGGACCTCCGCTGAGAACGGTGGAGGGATGTACACTCCTGCAATTATACATTACACCCCATACAGCTTACATAGGACAAATATATAACGACCATTAGTATCGATCAACACTTGATTGCATGTAAAGTGAGTCCCCGTTCTCACCATTATACTCACACCTCTAGCATACGATGAGTATGTTGCATGTTATTGGGAACTAAATAACCGTGGTGATAAATTGTGTGGTATATTAGGAGGCAAGTGAGTTTCTTGCAGACAAACAATGTCTGCTTTCAGGCGCTTGATAGTTGGAAAGACAGCCAACCGTTTCACTGGGTTGCCAAGGCCTTGAACATTCCAGGACAAGATCCGTATTGTGTTAGCCATCAAAGCGTGAATCGAGTATTGGGCAGCTATTAAGTGGGCCTTTAGCATATCCTTGCTCCTTGCAGCCACGCAATGATAAAGGCATTCGTGTTGTGCCCATGCCTCATGCGTGCATGACCCCACAATGAAGATTAGTCGTGTTAAGGAGGGTGGAGGAATAAGCATTCTGGTGAACACATAGAAAACTGGAAAAGATCCATGGAGAGGTTGGTACAAAAAACAAGGAAGGTATTAAGAACAAACTCAAATAGTAGTAACTTTTTGCAAACACTTTGTGGACCAATATGGACCACCACAGCAAAACTGGTGCTTTGAACTGCCCACTAGGGGCTTCCATGGGGGAAACAGTGGAAGTTCAAAGATGTTACAGCAAACTTCACTAACAGCAGAATTTAACCAAGGAAGATTGCACTGAAAACTTGCCATCTGTGATCCACCTGTACGTCGGTAGTGTAGAGATGACCTTCTCTGATTCCCAGAGAGTAAAGAAACACCACACTTTTCTCAGGGTATTGCAGGCCTCGGAGGGGTGCGTTCACAGAGCCCACATTCCTCTCTGTCCAGCCATTGTGTTGTAGCAGATGGCTTTTTAAAGAAATGTGCCTCTCCATTGGCCACCACTCGCAGCTTCACAGGAAAGAGCATAGTGTATTGCAGATTAAGGGACCCGAGGCGATGTTTTACAGCCATAAATTTCGACCTCTGCATCTGCACCTCCGCAGAGTAGCCTGGGAATAAGGAGATTTTAGCATTATCCATAGGTAGTGCTCCGTTCAATCCCCGTGCCTTGGACAGTATCACATCTTTGTCCTTGTAATTTAACATTTTGAACAGGAATGTGTGAGGTGGATGTCCCGGAGGTAGGGGGCGCATGGGCACCCTGTGCGCCCTCTCCACAGAAAACATGGGGGTAAAGTATTCTTTCCCAAATACTGTGAGCATTGAGCAACCATGATTCAATAAAAACAACAGGATTTTTCCCCTCTGCTCTTTCTGGTATACCGATTGCCCGCACATTGTTGCGTCTCATCCTGTTCTCTAATTCATCAAGGGGCACAGCATGGTGAGCTGTCATCATCACATTTTGCCTCACATCCCACAGCAGTGGCTCCATATCATCCTCCACCAAAATTAACTAGACCCTCCAGTGTTGCGGTCCTCTCCCTTAATTTTTGCATGTCCTGCCTTATGAAAAACACTTCTGTCTTCACCCCCTTTATCTCAGCAGTTAAGACAGTGATGGATGTAGTGCAGCCTGTAACCGCCATCATTATATCTCTGAGAGTGGGTTGTGGGCCGTCCCCTGGGGATAGTGGTGGCTCAGTATGAGAGGCATAAATAAAACAAAAAACCTGCCCTGGCAACTCACCATATAATAATTAATAAATCATAAAATATACAAAGGCAAATAAATTTATATATGCACAAATGGTGTTAGACTATGTGGGATTGTCAAAAGAGCCACTAGGAACTATGCGACTAGAAACCGTTGGATGTCGCTACACTGGTGCAATTAAAAATGTGAAATATAAATAAACATACGTGACCACAAATAAGGTGTATACACCTCTAAAGAAATGAACGCCAAATAAAAAAAAAAAAAAGAAAAATTAAATCATAAATTGCTATTGATGGAGAGTCCTTTTAGATCAAGGTGTTTCTTCACAAAAACAATCAACAAACTTCAAGCTTTTTCCATCCACATACAGGGTCTGGTCATGAAGGTAGGCTAGTGCTGGTAATGATTATGAAGAGACTTTAGGGAACCACAAATCTCACATTCCACCAAAAGACAAATCTCACGTTTCACCAAAAGAAAAGGAGAAAACATATAGTGTAAAACCTATGACACCGTGAGATCACCTGCGCATATAAGCGCTACTCACGGAACCGATGTGCAGAGCAGGCATTCAGATATTCAGTTGGTGTTCGCTGCTAAACGGCGTGCGTTCCACCAACTCCAGGAAGTGATGTCACTGGTTCTCAGATTCTCAGGCGTAAGCAGGATGTTGCGTCGACGCGTTTCGCCCCTCCCCCAGGATGTTATCAAAGACTTAACATCCAGCCCACACAAGGTTCTACTTATACTGCGCTCGGTGAGTGACAGCCATTTACGGCCAATGGGTGAGCATTACCCATTCCTTCCTAAAATAATCATATCCTGTTGCAATTAGAAAACTTTAATCAGTGACTAGAGACACAACATCTCCTATACCCACAATAGGCAAATATGTATGCTTGAACAAACTATACAAGACATCAAATTTATGCGCTTATTGTCTTAAACCAAACTAAGGTGTAATACAACAGGATATCTAAACAGATAAAGTATCCATATATAATACATGCTGAATGTCCCATTTTCTTGACATAACTAATTTAAAAAAATACTATTCTTTAATAAAAAATACATAATATACAATAATAAAATTAAATAAATATAACAAATTTTTTAATAATTATAAAAAAATATATAAAAATATATAAAATATGAAAATAAAAATAAAAAATATATAAAAATTAGATAAAATTCCTTGATGCTTATTGTACCTTGCAACAGGAAAAATTACATATATATATTTATATACATATATAGGATAAAGCCTATTAGCATCAAAAAAATTTCAAACAGAAAATATATATCGATAAACTTTACCCCCTATATGTTCAACCCTCAGAGATAAACAGAGCACGATTACTTGCAAAAAGAGGGGGGAAAAAAAAAAAAAAAATATTATGTATTGTGTAGATTGTATTCAGTTGTTACATATATTGGTTATATCTATAGAAGCCATCAAGCTCGTGAATCTGATTTCACAAGAATTAGATTAAAAACTACTTTTAAATGTATACGGTAACAGTAAAACCTCGTTATTAAAAATTTTTTTATTGATAAAGGTAGAGCTACCAGTTGGATAAAAAACAGTTCAGGTCCAGCTCAATATTCAGGCCCAAGGGATTCAACGTACGTAATCTGTGTATCCACTGAGTTTCATTCTGTGATATATCTTTCCTAAGATTAGAACCTCGCCAGTGTTCCTCAACCCTATCAATCCCACAGAAGGTGAGTACACTCGGGTCTTTTTTATGGAACAACCTGAAATGGTTGGAAAGGCCATGATATCTGTATCCCTTTTTGATCCTATTCACATGTTCTCTGAGCCTTACGCTCAATTGCCTGGTGGTTCTTCCTACGTACTGAAGATTGCAGGGACAAGACAAGAGATAAGTGACATGCGTAGTGCTACATGTTATAAATTTTTTAATCTCATAGGATCTACCATCTGCCAGAGAACTAAAGTGGGTAGTTTTCCGTCTACGAAATTTGGATGTTTTACACATCACACACCTGCCACAGCTGAAAAACCCAATGCTATCTAGAAAGGTACATACCTTTTTTGGAGGGTTGATGACATTATATGCCAGCTGGAGCCTTAACGTGGGCGGTTTGGTGTAAATGAATTTAGGCTGTGTTGGCAACAACTTCTTCAGATCATTGTCCCGAAGAAGAAGGGGCCAAAGCCTCTTGACAATTTTCTCGAAGTCACGATATTGTCTGTTAAATCCGGTCATAAAGGCCAGGTTGAAATTTTGTTCCTTTTTCTCTCTCGATTTAAACAGATCCTCCCTATCCATCTCCCCAACCGTTTGTTTTATTCTCTCTAGATTTTCCAGACTGTAACCTTTTTCTTGAAACCGTTTCAAAATGACGTTAGCTTGTACGTAGTAATCATCTAAGTTGCTACAGTTTCTTCTAATCCTGAGCAACTGGCTTTTTGGGATACCTCCTAGCCATCTAGGATGATGGCAGCTTGTCAGGGGGATATAGCCATTTCTATCGACATCTTTAAAGAAGGTACAAGTACGTAATTTATTTCCTTCTTTAAATAATGTCAGATCTAGAAAGTTGATTTGATGGTAACTGAAACATTCAGAAAAAGAGATGCCGAACCGATTGGTCCCTATTCTGGCTAGAAATTCCAAGAAGGAGTCTGGTGATCCTGCCCAAATGATCAGAATATCATCTATGTACCTTTTGTATAACCTGAGCTCCGGTATGTTAGATTGATAGATAGCTTCACTGTTTTACTGTTACCGTATACATTTAAAAGTAGTTTTTAATCTAATTCTTGTGAAATCAGATTCACGAGCTTGATGGCTTCCATAGATATAACCAATATATGTAACAACTGAATACAATCTACACAATACATAATATTTTTTTTTTTTTTTTCCCCTCTTTTTGCAAGTAATTGTGCTGTTTATCTCTGAGGGTTGAACATATAGGGGGTAAAGTTTATCGATATATATTTTCTGTTTGAAATTTTTTTGATGCTAATAGGCTTTATCCTATATATGTATATAAATATATATATGTAATTTTTCCTGTTGCAAGGTACAATAAGCATCAAGGAATTTTATCTAATTTTTATATATTTTTTATTTTTATTTTCATATTTTATATATTTTTATATATTTTTTTATAATTATTAAAAAATTTGTTATATTTATTTAATTTCATTATTGTATATTATGTATTTTTTATTAAAGAATAGTATTTTTTTAAATTAGTTATGTCAAGAAAATGGGACATTCAGCATGTATTATATATGGATACTTTATCTGTTTAGATATCCTGTTGTATTACACCTTAGTTTGGTTTAAGACAATAAGCACATAAATTTGATGTCTTGTATAGTTTGTTCAAGCATACATATTTGCCTATTGTGGTGATAGGAGATGTTGTGTCTCTAGTCACTGATTAAAGTTTTCTAATTGCAACAGGATATGATGATTTTAGGAAGGAATGGGTAATGCTCACCCATTGGCCGTAAATGGCTGTCACTCACCGAGCGCAGTATAAGTAGAACCTTGTGTGGGCTGGATGTTAAGTCTTTGATAACGCCCTGGGGGAGGGGCGAAATGCGTCAACACAACATCCTGCTTACGCCTGAGAATCTGAGAACCAGTGACATCACTTCCTGGAGTTGGTGGAACGCACGCCGTTTAGCAGCGAACACCAACTGAATATCTGAATGCCTGCTCTGCACATCGGTTCCGTGTTTGGTGGAACGTGAGATTTGTGAGATTTGTGGTTCCCTAAAGTCTCTTCATAATCATTACCAGCACTAGCCTACCTTCATGACCAGACCCTGTATGTGGATGGAAAAAGCTTGAAGTTTGTTGATTGTTTTTGTGAAGAAACACCTTGATCTAAAGGACTGTCCGTCAATAGCAATTTATGATTTAATTTTTCTTTTTTTTTTTTTTTTTTTGCCGTTCATTTCTTTAGAGGTGTATAAACCTTATTTGTGGTCACGTATGTTTATTTATATTTCACATTTTTAATTGCACCAGTGTAGCGACATCCAACAGTTTCTAGTCGCATAGTTCCTAGTGGCTCTTTTGACAATCCCACATAGTCTACACCATTTGTGCATATATAAATTTATTTGCCTTTGTATATTTTATGATTTATTAATTATTATATGGTGAGTTGCCAGCGCAGGTTTTTTGTTTTATTTATTACTAAAGTCTGAGCACTTGTATCCAGCAGCTGCAACACGTTAGATAGTGCTTTATATTTTTTTGCGAGCGCTGTTTTTTATTCATTTACAGTATGAGAGGCAGTTTGTGCACTTACTTTATCCCATTCAGAAAGCATGTCGGGTCCGGGAAGGAAAAGGCTTCTTTTAGCTTTTTAGCCATAGGGACGAGTGGATTAACTTGCCCAAAAGCTTCCGCTATGTTATGGCAATCCGCTGGTGCCATTTGCGGTGTAAAACAGGTCTGTTGCTGGTCACCTCAATATTTAGCAGGATCTCTGGCGGAGAGAGCCGTACACACGTCCTGTTACATTAGCTGCTCAGCCATGCCCCCAGTGTGCCATTTTTGAATTTGCTCATCTAGTGTAATTATCTCTTGCTCATATTGAGTGCATAAAATTTAGATAATTTCAAGTGAGCAAATCTGCAAATTTATCTCCTATATTTGTTTTAGGGAATCATCAATTTTCTTTACATTGGGAAAGATTTGGATTCTACGTCCCCATGGGATGACACTATTCAAAGCATATTTGTCAAAATATTTTTTGTGCCAGAATATTCTGACCTTTTTTTCTAACAAGGATTGTAATCTGATAAATGCTCTATCTAATTCTGCCTCTGAAATTTCTGCAGAATTTTGGGATTCCTGGATTTTAGTCATGAGACCCTCCCATGCTTGCCCACAGAATGTAGCCATAGCCAACACAACGAAAAAGTGTTAATCGACAATAAAAAAAAGAAAATGAAAAATATATTACTACAATACAAAAACACTTCAAATTACAGAAATATATTCTATTTAATGATATCAACAATTTTTCATATATTACATACGAAAAATATCTGTGTTGCCAAGGTCGGCAAAGAGAGAGTGTGTATTTAAACACCAGTGGAACGATTTGTGTATTTGTTACGGCCCGGGTAACCACATAGCATCCGGCACCCCATCCCAAAAAGTCAAATATATTGGAAAATGGTTGGGGTGGGATTATAACGGTGCCATTATATAATAATAGAAACAAAAAATAATTAAAACATCAAATTTATTATAGACATGGTTGTTAAAATATGATCAACATAAAATCATTTATTGTACATCTCCATATTGGTGGTCAAGCAAATGAAATTACGGTTAAATGGTGGCTATAGGTTTGTATGTTATCCCGACATGTTTCGCCAATGTTTGCTTCATCAGGGGATTTAGGAACCATCGGAAAACACGTGAAACTGTACAGGGAAATATAGAAAAATACAATATCAGAAAACATATCAATATATCAGAATTTATACATAAAGTCTAAATATACAGTACATAAAGTATGAACACCATTTGCCCACCCATCCCACAGCTTACCCCGGCAAGCCCCCAGGCGGTCACCACTAGGAACAGCACCACCGAAGAAAGGAGGCACCATGTGACCATAGAGGTCCAATCTCATGTATCCACCAGGTCTCATTCTGGGAAATCTGTCTACTAAGATCACTTCCTCTGCAATGTCTATAAACCCTATCAATGTCCTGATGAGTCCCTATTATGCATCTTTCTAAAATGACTGGACACACTATGTTTAATACAGCACTTTTTGATATTATTAACATGTTCATTGATCCTTTTAAATAGAGGTCTAGTAGTTCTACCTACATATATCAACCCACAAGGGCAAGTCAGGAGATAGGTTACACGTTTGTTGTGGCACGTGATAAATTTATTAATGTCATACTTTCGACCTGTGGTGCCATAAACATTTTCAACCTTCCTTTGGTGTTCTGGAACACATGCTGCAACTTGGAGAGATAGTATTTTTTTGTACCTGGCAGGCTCTACATGTTGGTGCTAACTTATAGCACCTTGAAATGTAAGTGCACATTTGTTACCTATATGCTGAGGCTTTTTTTGCAATAAACTTATTGCGCTATGATATCTATTGTGCTTCTCCCGAGTGTATTTGGTATTAAATTAGGAGATATATCTTGAACTGAGATCCATCCTCCTCAGACACACAGGGATATCCAAGGAATCTGATTGTTACAAGGCTTGTTTTATTCAGATATCTGGTGAGCTTGCATTTCTCACACACGATTGATGGTGGAGCATAGACAAAATGATTGTTAGTCACTGCACAAAATCTTTTCACTACGGTGACTGGATTTTTCCTGAGGACATTTTCTCTCTTTTTCCTTACAATTTATTGTGCTGTTAGTGTGGAGCATTTTTTCTGGACTGAATGGACATATATATATAGTTTATTAAGGATACATATTGATTGATTTATTTGAGTTAGCGCCAAACTTTTACTTTATTTTGCTTACCAATCCCGGATAGCTCTTTCCAGGCCCTGCCAGCCAGCCTGGCTACAATGACCTCTCTCCACTGCCTTTCTCACAGTCCTCTCTTCTGGTTCTGCACCCATCTCAAGCTGCAATCTCCCAGTTCTGTCAGATATGCCTCCCTGGTCCTCCCGACTGTGCCCCACTTACCAGCCCTCCTGACTGCGACCAGTTGTCCTCCCTGGAGTTTATTAGCAGTGTTCTCCCCCGCTGTCCTCTCCTTGCTCTCTTATGTGCCTCTCCTCCAGGATCTCTTCTCTCCTTCTGGATGCACCCGAGCCTCGGCCCAGGGTCAGCCCCCTCAGACTGGGGAAATCTCTGTGGGCCCTGACAGTCTCCATCCTCTCTCACTCCAGCTCTTCCAGCTTACAACTCCTCCCCAGCTGGGCTGACCCTGGGTATTTCAAGGAGGCCTTCCCCCTGACAATCCAAGGTGGGGTATTGGTCAAAGCTCCTCTAATTACCCCAGACAACTCCACCTCTCCTCTCCTCCTCTCTTTCTAGCATCTTCTAGAAAGAAGAGGGAGGTGACAATGATGCTACCTGTGAGTCACCCAGCTCTGCCCTGAGCCACTCCCAGCCCAGAATGAAAACAAACAGGCCTAGCCACTAGCTAGGCCTGCCTAAATTTTCCTACTCTCCAGAACAATCCTCACTATAGCATCTATCTAACTAGAGGGTGCTTCACTCACTCCCACCAAAATCCAGCCATTACCTTGGCTTTGGGAATTTAGAAAAAATAGCTCCTGGGCCCAGGGCATCCCATAAAATAAATTGGAAGGGGAAAAAGGGAACAACTTGGATAGGTACAAATAAAGATGTATCAAAAAGATATATGTCTTCTCTTTAGCATTTGCAGTATGTACCTTGTATTCCTAACTAGGGATGGGCGAACGGTTCAGCACGAGCATAAGTTCGGGCCGAACTTTGGTTGTTTGGATGTTCTGCAAACACAGAACAATATGCGGTGTTCAGGGCAAATTTGAAAGCTGCTGGAACACCGTTAAAGTCTATGGGACACTAACATGAAAAATCAAAATTGTTCATTTTTAAAAGCTTATAAGTTATTGTCATAAAAAGTGTTTGGGGACCTGGGTCCTGCCCCAGGGGACATGTATCAATGCAAAAATTTTTTGCGTCACCGGGTGGCCCTGCCCTCAGTTATATAAGAACTGTCAAAGGTGAAGAAGCGTCAGACAGCGGGAGCCTCCCATGGAGGCGGGTTGGTAGCGGATTTTTTTTTTTTTCGGTCCATCGCATAGAGATAGAAGGAAATGAATGGACATCGTGGGACATTTTTAATTGCTTAATAAAGGACTTGTCCCCAAGCTGTATCTTGTCATTTTTAACATTTTGACACTTTTTTGTGAAATGGTAGGGGTACATTGGAACACAGGTCAAGCCGAGCAGAGGTCAAGCAGGGGTCTTCAGAGAATACAAGGCACAGGAACACAGGAGCTGTTTGATAATCCAGCAAACTGCAAGTGTCAGTGGCAGGTTTAAATAGGCCGGGGGGGTGTTCCCACAAGATCAGGGCGTGCTCACTAGACTCGCCTGCCACCATGACGGTTACTGGCGGAATTGCCCACAACAGGGCCATTTCTGTGACAGTGCCCCCCCCCCAAGGGGAAGCCTCCGGATCGGCCTTGCCGTTCTTGGAGCCAGGGCGGTAGGTGATGTGAAAGTTGAATCGTGAAAAGAACAGAGCCCAGCGAGCTTGACGGGGTCTCAGGCATTTGGCAGTGCGGAGGTACTCGAGGTTTCTGTGATCGGTGAATATAATTATTGTTTATGTTTATGTATTATTATTATTATAGAAGTTTGCAAACCCTACAAACCTTTGTACACCCTTCTTGTCTGACGGAGTTGGCCAGTCTAGGATTGCCTGCACTTTCTGTGGATCCATAGCTACACCACCGGTAGAGATGATGAGCCCTAGGAATTATATGGATTTCTTTTCAAAGTCACACTTTTCTGCTTTCACGTAAAGTCCGTGTTTTCTTAGTGTGAGTAATACTGTCTTTACGTGAGTCCGATGGAGCTCCAAGGTGGTTGAGTAGATAAGGATGTCATCCAGATAGATGATGACGAAGTAGTCAAGATATTCCCGGAAGATGTTGTTTACGAAGTGCAGGAAAGTAGCCGGGGCATTACAGAGCCCAAACAGCATCACCAAATACTCAAAGTGCCCGAACCTCGTTCTGAATGCCGTCTTCCACTCATCGCCCTCGCGGACGCGAACGAGGTTGTAGGCACCCCGGAGGTCGAGTTTGGTGAACTCACACACTTAGTGTGATTGAAAGGGTAAGGTGGGAAGAGGAAGTTTCGGACATCTGAAAGTACGCTGGAGAGTTCTTGGGTAACTTGCTGGGCCTTATGGGGCAGTTGCTCAGGAAGTGTCCTTTTTAGCCACAATAGAGGCAGAAATTGGCTTGACACCCACGCTGTTTTTCCTCAGGAGTCAGTGCAGATCACATCAGACCAACGGGCATAGCGCCAATCTCTGGGACCAGTATTTTGGGAGTCTGAGAACGTTCAGCCTGGTGCTCCCAAAGGCGTCTATCCAACTGGATGGATAGTTGAATGAGCCCCTCTAGGGTAGTAGGGATACCGATCCTGGCCAACTCGTCCTTGAGGGATTCAGAAAGCCCCAGGCGAAACTAGTATTTCAACGCAGCCTCATTCCAGTCTGTATCTGTAGACCACTGGCGGAAGTCCACAGTATAGTCTTCCACCGGGCGCCGTTTCTGCTGAAGAGAATGCAGAGCGGCCTCAGCAGTGGCTGTACACTGAGGGTCTTCATAAAGTTGCGACATAGCCGTAAAGAACATTTCCGCTGAACTAGTAACTGGGTCCTTCTGTTCCCGTAACCTGTGGGCCCATGCCTGGGGTTCATTGGTCAGCAGGGAGATGAGGAAGCCAACTTTGACAGTCTCAGTGGAAAAGGTCCGGGGTTGCAGAGCCAGGTATAACAAGCAGGCATTTTTGAAGGATCTGAATTTCTGCCGGTCTCCGGAGAAATGTTCAGGGGTAGGCAACCGTGGTTCTTGGGGCAAAGTCAGTACTGAAGAGGCCGTAGCAGGGAGATTGGTGGAGGAGGGACCAGGATCCAAAAAGGCAGATGGTAGCATAAGATGTTGGAGTTGTCCTTCAAATTGGAGGTATCCTTCCTAAAGATGTGGACCACTCATGTAAGGGTAGTAGCCTGTTGGCACAAAGTCTCTATTGGGGACGCACCTCCGCCGGCCTCAGTCATGGCTGGATTATACTGTCAGAGTCTTGGATGTGAGGCCAGATTGCAGAGGGGTGTCCCTTGCGGCTAAGTACAGCGTAACCCTGGGAATGAGACAGGGAGTACGATGCCCAAAGGTGCACGGATTGCCAGAGTGTTGTTGCTGAGTAACTGATAGCAGGGAGCTGCTGGGGTGCGCTGGTATGGTTGAAGGGCAACCGTGCCAGGAGAGATTCCAGGTATGGAGCCATGGAGCAACCAGGAGCGGAGTCAGAGCCAGGCCAATGGTCATACAGCACAGGAATCAGTCCGAGGTAAGGTACAGCAGCATAATCAGGAATGGAGAAGGTAGCCGAGCCAGGGGTCAAACACGGGAGGACGATCAAGGTACAGATGCGGAGCAGAAGAATAGTCAGGTCCAAGCCGGGGTCAATGCAGGCGGACCACAGGAGTAGTCAGGCAAGCTGGGTAGTAACAGGAAGCAGGTATAATGACAGGCACAAGGAACACAGGAAGCTGATGATAATCCAGCAACCAGCGTGTACCAGTAGCAGGCTTAAATAGGGCGTCAACGATTACCGCGATGTGCGCGCCTGTGTGTGCCCGTCGCCGTGCGCCTATGTGCGTGCACGCGCACAGAGATTCGCCTGACGCCACCATGATGGCTACTGGCAGAATTACCCGTCCTACAGCTATTACCCTGACACACACTCTTCCTCTAGCACAGGAATACTCTGCGGAACAAAGGAGTCAGGCAACATGGAAGGTTGGAAACCATAACCCAGGAAACGCTGCAGGGGATGTAACCCCACGGGTCGAGGCCACTGTAGGAAAGTTTCTCTGGGTCCATCGAAAAACCAGCAGTGGAAATGACAGTCCAGGAATTTAACCTGTTCCGATGGAACTCATACTTCTCCAGTTTACAATAGAGATTGTTCTCTCTTTCTGAAGCACATGACAGACATCTCTGTGGTGGCTCTCCAGGGACTTGGAAAATATGAGGCTATCATCGAGATAAACCACCACACATAACTGCAACAAATCTCGGAGGACGTTGTTAATAAATTCCTGGAAAACTGCAGGGGCGTTACAAAGGTCAAAAGGCATTACGAGATACTCATAATGGCCTGTTCTGGTATTAAAGGCAGTTTTCCACTCGTCACCCTCCTTAATCCTCACAAGATTGTAAAACCCCTCTCAGATCAAGCTTAGTGAAAACCGTTGCTCCCTTGAGGCGGTCAAATAACTCTGTAATCAACGGGATCGGGTAAGCATTCTTAATCGTGAAATGACTGAGACCCCTATAATCAATACAGGGTCTCAGTTCACCGCTCCTCTTCCAGCACCAGCAGGAGACGAGGATTTGCGGATGAAACTCAGAGAAAGTGCATCTGCAACATAGTCCTCCATGGCTTTATCCTCCAAGACCAACAAAGGGTAAACCTGGCCACGAGGGGGAGTGGCACCAGGTTGAAGGTCAATTGCGCAATCATACGGCCGGTGTGGAGGCAAACTACAGGCTTGACCTTTGTCAAAGACATCGCTAAAATCACGGTACTCCTCTGGCAGGGAGGAGAGTGAAGAGGTACACTGTCAGGTCTGTAGTGTGAGGCCGGGTTGCTGAGAGGGCGCCCCTTACGGCTGAATGCAGCGCGTCCCTGGATTTGGGTACAGGGAATGCGATGCACAGAGGTGCACGGGTTGCCAGGGATACTGCAAGCTGGCTGGTTGGCTGTAAGTAGCTAGAGTGCGTTGTGGCAGCCGTGTGGAGAGAAGTCTTGAACGGTAACAGCAGGGTAAACCAGGAACAGGGTCCACAGCCAGGCCAGGGGTCAGATACCAAAAGACAGTCTGAGAGAGGTACAGGAACAAGCCGGGTCATACACAGAGGGCAGAAGATTGGAGAGTAGTCAGCCAAGCCGGGGTCAGAGCAAGGAGATAAACAGGAACACAGGTCAAGCCGAGCAGAGGTCAAGCAGGGGTCTTCAGAGAATACAAGGCACAGGAACACAGGAGCTGTTTGATAATCCAGCAAACTGCAAGTGTCAGTGGCAGGTTTAAAGAGGCCGGGGGGGTGTTCCCACAAGATCAGGGCGTGCTCACTAGACTCGCCTGCCACCATGACGGTTACTTGCGGAATTGCCCACAACATGGCCATTTCCCTGACATACACAGGACCTTGGCTACCTTCCAGAAGCATGTTTCTCTGCATTGTGGTGACCAGGAGAGAACCTCAGCACGGAGCCAATCAAAAGAGGGGTTGTGCCTCTGTAACTAAGGATAACCAATAACCAGGGGAAACTTAGGAGAGGAAATCACTTGGAATTGGATTATCTCATGGTGAAGAGCCCCTATGGCCATGGACAACAGAACCATCTCATGAGTCACATGGGCAGGCTGTAGAGGTCTTCCATCAAGAGCCTCACTGGCAAGTGGAGGGTCACGCAGCTGCAGTGGAATCGAGTGCTTTGATACAAAGGCAGCATCAATGAACAGGCCTGCAGCCCCAGAGTCGATCAGAGCCTGTATCTCGATAGACGACTTAGCCCAAGAAAGGGTGACCGTAACCAGGGGCTTATCCTTCTGGATTGCTGGGGATGACACAACACCACCTAAGGTCTGTCCATGACAGGACCTCAAGGTTTGGGTGTACCCAGGACGGGTAGGATAAGACTTCAAAAAATGCCCTGCCTGGCCACAATAAAGGCACAATCTCTCCCTCCTTCTAAAGGCTCTCTTATCCGCAGAGAGACGTGTGAAGCCCAAGTGCATGGGTTCATCTTTACTGACCAACTCGGTACCAGGAGGCATGGGAGGTGAGGGAGGCACGGGTGGGACTGCAAAGTTTAGAGGCAAACATACATAAGCGCTCCTTAAAAGAAAGTCTTCCTCTCAGTCTGGAGTCAATGAAGATAGCAAACGAGATCAAGCTCTCCAGCTCAGTGGGTATATCTCGGGCTGCTATCTCATCCTTGATGGAATCTGAGAGACCATGAGAAAAAGCAGCCATGAGGGCCTCATTGTTCCAAGCAACCTCTGCTGCCAGAGTACGGAACTCAGTGGTGTAGTCTGCAACAGTTCTCGTACTCTGTTTGATGAACATGAGGCACTTGGCAGCAGAAGTGTAGAGTGCGGGAGCATCAAATACCCTTTTAAAGGAGGCCACAAACTCAGGGTAACTCAAGACAACAGGTTTTTGCGTCTCCCAGGTTTTTGCGTCTCCAGGCTAACCCTGGGGGTTAGCCCAGGCCAAGGCTCTCTCAGAAAGCAAAGATATCACGAATCCTACTTTGCTTCTGTCCATGGGAACCACCTGGGGCAGCATCTCAAAGTATATCTCAACTTGGTTGAGAAACCCTCTACATTGAACTGGATCACCCCCAAATTGCTGGGGAAGAGGGACGGAACCAGACATACCTCTTATAGAGGTAATACTCAAGGCGGGTGCCTGCACAGAGACTGGAGCAGCAGCAAGGACGGCCTGCAGGTTATACCGGAGCAGCCACAGTGGGGGATTCCCGGTGAGCCGTGCGACTCAGTAGCGTTTGTAACACCATGGCAAACTGATCCATGCGGTGATCCAATCTGGAAAAAATATTACCAACAAGTGGATTGACTGTATCTTCTGAATTCACAGCCTTCGCCTACTGTCTGTAACCATGAACCAGACCGAGACAGAAGTACAGTAAAATCACACTTGTTTATTAATAAAAATAAAAAGGAAAAAAGAGTAAGCATAGTCAAAGCATAGCCAGAGTCCAGTAACCGGATCGGGTAGTCAGCCAAGCTAGAGTTCAGTAACCAGATAGGGTAATCAGCCAGGCCAGAAGTCAGGGATCCAAGTAGAGGAACAGCAAGCAGGATAAGGAGCCAGAAGGGATGTCAGCAAAGCCAGTCTTTAAACAGGAACGCAGGAGATGGTTTCTTGGGATGTGACCAAGGCGAAGGCAGGAATGAAGTGAGCTGAAATTTCCATGGACTTCATAGTGGATTTGCCCCCCTCAGAGGAATTAACTACCATCCTGGTAGTAGTGGACCGTCTGTCCAAGATGGCACATTTCTTGCCGATGAAGGGTACTCCCTCTGCCTTGGATACAGCAAAAATCTTTATAAAGGAACTTGTCCGATTCCACGGAATGCCAGATAACATTGTATCAGATAGAGGGGTACAATTTACCTCTAGGTTTTTGAGAAATCTCTGCAAATTACTGTCAATCGAGATATGCTTTTCCACAGCCTATCATCCACCGAGTAACGGTCAAACTGAAAGGACCAACCAGACGCTGGAGCAATATCTGCGATGCTACTGTTCTTTTTCTTAGGATGACTGGATTTCATTATTACCTTGTGGGGAATTTGCATATAATAACTCTGTGCACGCTTCTACCAACCATTCACCCTTCTGGGCAAATTACGGCTTTCATCCTTCATTCTTACCTAACATCATTCCTGAATCCTCAGTTCCGGCAGTTCAGGACAGAATGAACTTCATCCAAGCAAACTATCAAATACTCCAGGATACCATGAAGAAGGCTCAAGAGGAGTATAAGAAACAGTATAAGAAACAGTATGATAGGAAAAGAAGATCTAACCCTACCTTTAAGATAGGGGACAAAGTGTAGTTCTCATCAGTAAATCTCAAGTTGCCATGCCCATCTCGGAAATTAGAAGCTAAATTCCTGGGTCCTTTTGAGATCAAACGTGAAATTAACCATGTAGCCTTTGAACTTGCTGTCACGGAACGTCCCACACTCCGCTTGAGTGCTTCCGTCATATACCACTTCCTTCCAGTCTGTATACCGATATCAGATATTCCAACCTCTCTGAGCACAAAACAAGGCGACGCTTGTTGCTAACATGAACTGTTTATTTATAATCAAAATTACAAGACTTTATATGCCGTTGGAACCTCCTCTAACAATACAACTGTAACCTAATTAACATAATTAACATGAGCTAATTAACTAAAAAATATACCCAGACCAGATGATAGACTTGTGGGCACCGAGCTTCATACAGTAGTATAAACACAATAGCTGGAGCTAATTACAATTAACAATACAAACAACAATCTCCCCCCTCCTCAGCCTAGACCGTTCGTCTCCTAGCCAGTGCTGGTGGCTAATGTGATCAGCTCATTCAATTAACATAAACACAGGTAGTTGGAGTTGATGACACCAGCATCTCCTCACAGGATGTGTCCCAACAGAATGAATCAGTCTTATCAGCAGGGGGCTGCTGGAGGAATCCCCCCTCCCTCTTCAGGGACACAAATCCACAGCAAGGAGTCCCCAACAGAATCAAACAACATACAATATATACATATATACACGACTGAGTCTGATTAGTACAGTTCAGACTGGATTTCTCATTCACCTCACAAAGAGTATTGTTCCATTGAAAATCCAGGGCCCATAATCAAAAGGCAACAGGCTTGCATTCAGTCCTCTCCAACAGCCTCTGTCCCGGCTAGGTCTGTCACACTTGCCTTGCCTGAATCTTTTAAAATCCATCCGGTATTTCATGTTTCACTTCTTAAACATGTCATTTCTAGTCCTTTTCCAGGGAGAGAAAAAGTGCCCCCACCTCCAGTCCAGGTTGGAGATGAAACTGAATTCGAAGTGGAGTCTATCCTTGACTGTTGTCAGAGAAGTAGGACAATTCAGTTCCTAATTAAGTGGAAGGGGTATTCTGTAGAAGAAAACTCTTGGGAGCCTGCAAGTTGTGTGCACGCTCCTAGGCTTATACAGAGGTTCCGCAGCAGTCACCCCGAAAAATGGGCACGTTTAGGCATCCGGAGGCTGCCCCTTGGGGGAGGGCACTGTCAGGGGAATAGGCACATCCCTATGCGCAATTCCGCAAGGTTAGTGAACCAGCACAGGCAAGGTCGCACTAACATGCATCAGCGCACACGGATGCGCAATGTCTTAACTAGATGGACACCCGCGCATGCGTAATGACCCCACGATCGTGCAAACACGCGTACGCAGCAGCGTGCGCACGACATGACCCAGGTACCTTGTTTATTTAAACACACCACTGACAGTGCCGCTTCGCTGCATCTTCATCAACTTTCCCTGTATACCTGCGTCTGTGATTCCTGCTTACCTGATCTCCTGTGAACCGACCCGGCTTGTTTGACCTGCTCCTTCTTATCCCCTGGCTCGACCCTCCGGATTGCATCTGACTGCCTCCTGCCTGCATCTGACTGCGGCCTGGCTTACGGACTCCATGTATTCCTGTCTCCTGTACCTGGACTTGCTGCTTTTGATCTTGGACTGTCTCACTGTGTTTGACCCCCGGCCTGGCTTCTGATTCTGCTACTGGACTAGCATTGGTCCTCTCCGCTGGACCTCTTAAGCACGTCTGCTTCCAGTGACTTTACTTGTTCTACCAAGTTCCTGGAATTAGCTTCCACTACCAGGCAACCCGTGCTTCTGTGGGCACCGCATCCCTGTGTCAGCTTCATGATTGTGCTGCACTCGGCCGCAAGGGGAGCCCTTCCGGCATCTCGGCCTCCTACCAAGTTCCTGACATTGGGCCTTTTGGTTGGAAGGCGGAGGGGAGGATTCGGTCAGGCTGCTGGGCCATGCCACCTCCTGGCTGCCACATTCCACAGCATCCTCCTGGCTGCCACATTCCACAGCCTCCTCCTGGCTGCCACATTCCACAGCCTCCTCCTGGCTGCCACAATTACGGCCTCCTCCTGCTGAGGCTTTCCTGTGTATGAAAAAGGGACATAGTTTTAGTTTTTCGTTCATCAATCACACACAATTTTCAGCTCATGACTGTTGCAAATTGAATGTTAACAAATAGAAAAGACTATCATTCTGAGCCCAGCATTTTTCATTCTTGTCCCAAAAATTTTTGGCTACTACTGTCTATTGATATGTAAAACACTTTATCAAATCAGCACTTAGTGATCAATAATAACATCTAGTTAACATCATTCATTTTACGACAAGAAATATGTAGAACAATGCTATACCTGGCTCAAGCTGGGCTCCTCCACTTCTTCCTGGCTGGAAGGCCCAGGTTGGACGTCGGAAGCCTCAGCTGGGGTGGAAGGAAGCCTGGATGGAAGAGTCGAAGGTAGGGTTGAGAGTGATTTCCTGACTTTAGTCTGGTCTGACAGAAAACAAAGTCCCTCATAGTACCAGAGCCTGGGTACATAAATGTCATCTGCTGCTGCTCCTGATCTCTGGGAATCCTGGACCTTATTGCACTCCCTATTATAAGTGCTCCTCAGGCCACCAATTTTGGCTTTTAAATAGGGTATCTGTGGCTTCACCAACTCCAGCAGTTTCTCCAGCACTGCCTGCCTCTTTTGTTTATGATTATTATGCAGGTGTTTCACCTGCCACAGACAGGGCAGCTCCCTGTACTTGCCTATGAATAGGGGGAGGAAGTTGTGATCATTGAAGCCATCCATTTTCGGTGCAAAACACAAAACAAGACAAACCCTAATGTCAGGCTAAACTCTCCTAATCTTGTCCCAATATAGGCCTCAATCTATAAGCAGTATAGGCCACTGATGCACCAAGTTAAAATTGTACCTTTGTTATCAGGATCGGCGCTTCCGCTACTCCTTCCTCCGCTCACAGATCGTACCTACGACTCACCCATGTTGCGCCTTATATACACTGTGCATGCGTGAAACTCCGCTGACCTTCTATCTAGTATATTCCCCGCCCCTTCTCTTTCGGCACAGTGGGAGATCACATGGTGGAGAAACAGAAAGTGCATGCAGACAGCAGCAGCAAAGACGAAAGCCCGGAGCCACGAACATCCCGATCCCGGAGGAGATTTAAGGCCTCAAATATGTCCTTTGTAGAGATGGTGGAGATGGTGGACATCTTGAAGAGGGCCGACTATGATGGGAAGCATTGACGTTACCCAAACCCAAATGTGAGAAAGGCCAAGATGATGGCTAAAGTTGTGAAAAGTATGCACAGGAAATTTGGGGTACAACGATCCAAGGATTAACTGAGGAAACGATGGACAGACCTGAAATTGAGGAAGCAGGATCAGTACAGAAAGATCAGGAAACTGATTCTAAAAAGTAAGTATTTGTCCTGTGTTTCTATTATTATTATTACGTTTGTGCTGCTCCATGTGTTTTTCTTTACTGTTGTATGGCAACTTTCAGGTTCGTGGGCACAGTAATCGTTCGTAGTAAACATTGTTCGTTTGCCCACTAATAAGATGTTTTTGGCATATCCAGGTCAACTACATTTGTTCAGGCCTATTTGTATTAAAAGAAGTTTAGTACATTGTTGTCTAGATGGGTTTGTAACTAGAATGAAATGTAAACTTGATTCAGTGTAAGGAGAGGATACTCAGCAGCTGTTTACACATCTGGACGCAGGAGTACTAGTGTGGGACACCAGAACAACCAGTTCCAGTGGATACTAGGGGTGTCTCCATGTGTGAAAATTGTACAAAAAAGGTAAGTATTCCAGCTTTAGAAAGGGAAAAAAAATGTCTTCAGCTTGGAACTCTGCCCAAAAAGACAATTGAACGACACTTCCAAGCAATGTTTCAGATTCCTATTTCTGCCCTCAAATATCTGTGTGCTAAGTATACTTTAACACCACAACCAATAGATAAGAATAGTGACGATGACCTTGTGGAGGAAGACAAATTGCCCACATCCCTATGAGACTATATATTAGAAACTGGTTTTCCTCTGATGGGACTTTATAAGGCAAGAGTCTTCAAAAATATCAAAAACATGTATAGTTTATTTGGTATCAAAAAATTAAAAATGTAACAAAACAACATATATAAATACTGAAGAAAACATGAAGGATGCTACAAAAAAGGTGTGGACAATAACAGTATGCTTGTAAAGGTACACTGTGAACATGAAACCACATCAACTATACAAACTGGAGTCCAACCCACATGGGTCCGACGCGTTTTGAGGTTTAAAATTTGGTTGAGACCTCTTCTTCAGGGGCTGGTGGTGAGATGAGTGACTATCATTTGACTCCTGAACCCACAATTTGAAAGTATCCAACTTTAAAAACAGAGATAAGCGCAGTAGACCACCGATGAAGAAATGACCCCCAGTACAGCGCTAGCACCAGAAACATGGCACGGACATGCAGATCACAGCAGGACACAAAGGGCGTCCTACCATTCACAAACTGACACCACTAGCCACAGCTGTTGTAGGTAGTATGTGATATCACCTATAGACTCATACAGAATGGACAATCCTCCTAACATGAGTAGAAGGAGGTCACATAAAGGTCTAGCAATGAGTAGGAGAAGATATATAATAGCACTCTGTGTCATCAGATCTCCCAACAATAGGGGGGGAAGAAAACACAACGGTTGAGCACAGCCGCATGCAATCACTTAAGGAATGGTGTGGCTGAGCGACCTGTCCGACGCCTGTGTAGGCATGCCTCACTCATCTCACCACCAGCCCCTGAAGAAGAGGTCTCAACCAAATGTTAAACCTCGAAACGCGTTGGGCCCATGTGGGTTAGACTCCAGTTTGTATAGTTGATGTGGTTTCATGTTCGCAGTGTATCTTTACAAGCATACTGTTATTCTCCACACCTTTTTTGTAGCATCCTTCATGTTTTCTTCAGTATTTATATATGTTGTTTTGTTACATTTTTAATTTTTTGATACCAAATAAACTATGCATGTTTTTGATATTTTTGAAGACTCTTGCCTTATAAAGTCCCATCAGAGGAAAACCAGTTTCTAATATATTAACACCACAACCAAAGGATGTGGAGGAAGGAGAGGTTTATGAAGTGGGCGAAATAGTGACCACAACAGGTGAGTGTCTGAGACCACAGCTTCAGGTAATAGATGTATGCCTTCATATTTATAATACATGGTGTGTTTTTTTATTTTAGGTGATGTGGATGTTGTGGAAGAAGAAACTCATTTCACAAGTGCAAGTGCACACGTCCTCATCTGGGGAGATCATGGTGTGCAATCGGGATTTGCAGAAGATCAAGGAAAATATTCATGATATTGAAAAAAGACTCAAAAACATCATTGATCTTTAGGTAGAATCTAAAACACATCTACATTCTTCAATTTGTTGATATTTTTAAAATGTTTTAATCTTTTTTGAAGTATATTGAAAGCCAAATTTTGAAGATGCACACAGTGTGTCAACATTTGCTATCTGCTATCACGGGATATCAATGTACGCGTTTTGTGGGTGCAACCCCTTCCTCGTAACTCAAGTAGCTGAGAGGAAGAGGTTGTACCCCTGAAACACATTCATTGATCCCCCATGATGGGAGCTAGCACATGTTGACATTAGGCATGGGATCAGGAGGGAAATCCCCATTTTGATTCTTAATTTGTGTGCATCTTCAAAATTTGGCTTTCACAGGGGTGACATCACCCCATCTGATGAAGGCAAGATCAACACAGTTTGGACATACTAATGTCTGATATTGCCTTCAAATTATCAAAGTTGAACTTTGTAAGTTGCTGAGTTTTGTATTGTTTTATGGTTTTAAACATGCCTGTTTAACACAAAAAAGGCTATTTGTACTGTCAAAACCAAAAATGTTATTACAAAAATATGCTGGGTTTGTTCAAAAACCCTTTTCTAACGCACATGTGAATGTGCACAGAGTAAAAAGTTTTCTACTTAACAATGTGTGGCTTCTTCTTTTAATGCTCAATAGCAGTTTTTGGTGTTTACAGTGACAATGGGGGTTATATACTAAAGGCAAATCCACTTTGCACTACAAGTGCACTTTCAGTGCAGTTTCAAGTGCAGTTTCAAGTGCACTTTTGCAGTGCATTTGGAGTGCAAAGTGGATTTTCCTTTAGAAAATAACTCCCACAGTGCTTTATAATTTGTAACAATCAGGCCATTTTCGTGACTCCCAAAAATGAATTCATGGTGGTGAAAATGATGAATATTTTTATCAGTAATGCATTACATACATTAACAACAAAAACAAGGTGTGTGTAGCAGACCCACAACATAATAGTTCGCGAAGAAGAGATTGTCACCTTATGTATCAAATAAATTACATTTGCACTATTGAAGAAAATGGCCAAAAAGAAAAGCCCATTGGATAACCTAGGAGACAGCTAAAAGAAACACATGCAGTAAATCAAAGGAAAAATGTATTTTTAAAATGTTTCTTAAACATTTTCTGGCATATCAATGGCCCCCCTACCCGCAAAGTACTCAACATACTTCTGTCTTACTTCACGGGCGTTTTGGGGGGGCAAGCCAGGATGACCAGCTTCAAGCGCCATCAGGGTTTCTTCTTGAAGTCCAGCCTCAAGCCCAACTGAGGCCACTTAATTCATTGAATTCCCCCTAAATAGTTGTGGAGAATGCAGCATGCAAGGATTATATGGTTAAGTTTATATTACGCTATGTTGATTGCCATAAGGAATAGGTGGAGCTGGCTGGCCAGTATCCCGAAAGCGTTCTCCACCACTCTTCTGGCTCTGGCCAGCCGGTAGTTAAAAACCCTCTGGTCCGGGGTGAGGGTCCTCATGGCTTCAAAATGGTCGGCTGGTCAGAACGAACTAACAGAAAGCACTGAAAAACAGAAAGGCCTGCGAGCTGAAAATCAGAAACGAGCAGACAAGAACGCACTGGAAATCAAATACGTACTATAAAAAACGCACTTAAAACCAAATGCAAACTGACTACACGCACTGAAAAACAGATACGAACCCACAAGCACAAACTGAAGAGCAGTAATGATCTGAAAAGCACGAGGCTGAAAAGCGCGAATCGTCTCTCACCAAACTTCTACTAACATGCGATAAACACGAGATTAGAAGAAGGAGCCCAAAGGGTGGCGCACTTGGTACTGAACTTCCCTTTTATAGTGCCGTTGTACGTGTTGTACGTCACCGTGTTTTTGACGTTTGGAATTTCCGACAACATTTGTGCGACCGTGTGTATGCAAGACAAATTTGAGCCAACATCCGCCGGAAAAAAAACATGGATCGGAATGTGCGATCATGTGTACACGGAATTAGTGTCTTTGCAACAGAAAATTACTCATCCATTGGGCACCCAGGGTGGCAGCCTGGTCTTTTCATGCAAAGTTCAGGGAAAAGGAAGGACACATCCACTTTGCAGCTCCTCAGCAGTCCATGTAGGCACTTTATAGCAGATGTGTCCTCCTCACGCATAAAATTGCGGGTCAGGCAACCTCTTCCTGCCACACTCCTCCTCCCTGATGAAGACAGAATGACTCTTTGTAGGCTGCTCCATCCTGGCAACCATCACTCTGTCCCTGTAGATGGACCTCCCCAGCCGCCATTCCGTCTGAATGTCCACAAAGCAGGCCAGGTCGCCTTACACTCTGGCACCCGCAGTGGCTTAGGGACATGTAAGTACTCACAAGCCAGGTCATTCTCCCACTCTCCCCGGGAGTGCTCAATGATGTCCATGGTTTTGAGATGGACATAGGGGAAATCCAGACCCCACTCCAGAGCAACCCTTCTTTGAACCTCCCACTGGAACCAGGAAAACCTGGGCAGCTCTTTAGGTTTTCCTTTCCCAGGCCGGACACAGACGTCAGGCGACTGCTTCACCCACTACCTATAAGTGGGTGCTCTAGTCTGGGTGGTGGAGGGTCTTTGGACAAATAGTTCCCTGCTGCTGATAGGGGTTCCTGTAGCTCTTCCGGTTCCCCAGCAAAATCTGTCTCCTCTCCTCCCTCGGACGGCTCTTCCAGAACCTGGGAACCTCCTGTCTCCCATTCTCCTCCGAGCATCTGTCAGGAGATGACCATTCTGCTAGCCCTTCTAGGGACCCAAACTCTGCTAACAGTCTGGGGGGATCCCCAATCTATGGCTCTGCCCCCACATTCCCCTTCCAACTCACCTGAGGACAGCCTCCCCTCCAATGCTGGCTCCTTCCAGTCTGGGATAGCAAGGGGCATAGACACAGCAGGCATTTCAGGGACATCTGGCTTCTGCAGGGCAGTACTCACAGGTGCCAGGTTCCCGACCAGGCCACAAGCCATAGCAAACACCTCTCCTCCTATGTCACTTTTCTTCTCAGGGGAGTCACCAGGCTCAGACTCTACCCTGCCTTTCTGGAATGACTCCAGGCCCACTCCGGCCCTCCGGGATGTGCAATATGCAAAGTCCTGAATGCAGATCCATTTGGAAATATTGTGCTTCCTGCTGGCTGGATGCAAGCCGGGTGAGCGGTTCATCACAATGACCGCACCGGATCAAGACAGGTGGTTGCCAGTAGCAACAATAAAGTTTGTAACCCATGCCTCACTAAAGGAAAACACATTTAGCACAGTCCCACCTGCAGGCACCCGCATGCTTACCCCGATTACCCCAGGCAACAGTAGACAGTTCCAGGCACACTTTATTGTTTCAAGCAGGAATTTGAAGCAATAGTTCAGAATGTCTAGCAATAACAGATCGCTGGACATATTTGTAATCCACATTAGGACGCCAAACCATAGCAGAAGGCTGGGCGTATTTGTAATCCATGGGAGCGGTCGCCCGCCATGGTTGCCACGGGTAACAGCACATGGTAAATAGTTCCTGAGTTGCAGGATTAGGATTAGTACAAGTGTCCGCCCCAGCCACGGTTGGGGCGACTGGGTGGGCATGCAGCAACCAAATTGACTTGAAAGCAGCTCCCGCTGGTTTCCATGGACAACGGCACTTGTTACTATGGCACTGAATAGCAGGCAGAGCACATAAGACCTTTCCCAAGTTTTAATTCCTCAACTGGTGGTGGAACAAAGCACAGTTCCCCGGCTCAATCAATCTCAGTTGCTAGGGGCAACGGCTGGCAGGTTAACTGTAAACAGGTGATCCCGGACGACGCCACTAAATGTAGCCATGTTCCCGTAGGGGTTGCTGAATGTAGTGGTTCACCTGTCACTCTGCCCAACCCGGCATCCATCTCTCAGACACTCAGAGACATAGAACAGTCCATAAGCTTTGTTTTTTTGTTTATTTTAATGAGGGCATTGAACTTGGATGGGAAATGGGAATTTATGGGATGCCCAGAAATATTCAGTGCAACTTGCTTAGGACTTCTATATACACTCTAGTATATACACTCCAGTCTTCTCTCCAGCACAAACTATTGCTTAAGACCTATTATCCTTTACTCCTCCAGCACTTCACTTGCTTTTAGGGATGGGCTGTATGTTTGAGACGAACGTAGGTTTGAGTCGAACATCAGCTGTTCATTTGTTCACATTTGCGGCACATTCGAGCGCTACAAAGCACCCCATATTGCACTGCGAGATCGCAGTGCATTGATGGCTGCTGATTGGCCAAAGCGTGCACCTGACCTGCATGCTTTGGCCAATCACAGTGCGATGCACTGTCAGAGCCATGATTGGCCAAAGGCAGGGTGCCACACTATATAAGGCTGCTTACACCGCGGCCATATGTAGTGTGTTAACGTGGAAAACTTGAGATAGATTAGGCAGGTTAGTTAGTGGCATGCAGGCAGTGTAATTATATATATATATATATATATATATATATATATATATATATACATACATACATACAGGGCTCAAAATTTCAAGTCCTGAGCTACTAGCCAGGCCTTAGGGGTTACTCGCCACCAGTTGCCCCACTTAACCCCTACCATGCCCGCCCCTGAACAAGCCCTCATAAATTAATCTATCAATGGGTCCACGCTTCAGACTTTTAAAACACTGCTGCCCCCCTATGTAAGTAGGGAACACCTCAGTGATACCCCGAAAGGTTAAAAACAGAATATAGGGGATGGCGCTGTGTAAATATGAATTTTTAAAGTGCCAAGTGCTTTGGTGCGTAGTACAATCCTACCTCAATACCAAAAATATGAAAAATAAATATAAAATAAATTAAAAGTTGTGAATTGACCAAGAATTAATCAATATTGTGGGGTGATAAAACCTTAATGGAATTGCAAGTAATTATAATCCCATACATTAAGCAAACTCAATCCTAATATTGTCTAAATTGTGAAGCATGTGTAAACAAAATCCATTAAAAATGCAAAAATGCAAAGTGACAAGTATCGAATCTAAACTAGTTGGTTGTCAGACCACGGTGCAACCCACACAACCCACACGGTGCAATAATGTGCAAATACCGTTGAAAATTGAAACAATCTATTATATATGAAAATGTGTATCAAAAAAAATAAATAAATAAATAAATAAAAATTTTCACAAAAAATTGATAATAAAAAATATTCAAAAAAAAAAATATATATATAGTCCCAACTGCTGTATAGTACAAAAGTTCATAATGGTGATACAATTGCAGTGTAATAAATCTTGTAGCGTATTTCTCAGAAGATTCTTTTTTGACAATGGAGACCCATGCAATAATTTTTGGCAATTACCCCCAATGTGATTGCACTCACCGGAGCTCCCTGCCCCTGCAGGGGTATGGGCGTGTGATGTTAATCCTCAGCCTTTAATCGCTCCGATCTCACCGGTGCCAGTATTCTTCCACTCAGCCCAATCCAGGAGAACCACTTGTTGAGGAGGGGAGGGGGACTCACTGCCCTTTGCTGTAGCACAGATCCCAGCCAGGCATCCACTCCATGGGTGATTATCTGTCAGTTCCCACACAGCCAGAGCAGTGAACATTTTCATATATAATAGATTGTTTCAATTTTCAACGGTATTTGCACATTATTGCACCGTGTGGGTTGTGTGGGTTGCACCGTGGTCTGACAACCAACTAGTTTAGATTCGATACTTGTCACTTTGCATTTTTGCATTTTTAATGGATTTTGTTTACACATGCTTCACAATTTAGACAATATTAGGATTGAGTTTGCTTAATGTATGGGATTATAATTACTTGCAATTCCATTAAGGATTTATCACCCCACAATATTGATTAATTCTTGGTCAATTCACAACTTTTAATTTATTTTATATTTATTTTTTATATTTTTTGGTATTGAGGTAGGATTGTACTACGCACCAAAGCACTTGGCACTTTAAAAACTCGTATTTACACAGCGCCATCCCCTATATTCTGTTTTTAAGCCCTCATAAATATCTCATGAAATTACACTGTTAAATGTTTTATGCAGAATTGAGTTACAAAAATAAATATTAACAACAACTTTATCAGGGCCGCCTATCAGTGCCCAGGAATGCAGCCTATCAGTGTCCATCAGTGCCTCCTCACCAGTATCCATCAATACAGCCTCAGCAGTGGCCATCAATGCTGCCTCACCAGTGCCCATCAATACAGCCTCACCAGTGCCCATCAATGCAGCCTGATCAGTGCCTCTCAATGCAGCCTCACCAGTGCCCATCAATGCAGCCTGATCAGTGCCCCTCAATCCAGCCTCACCAGTGCTCATCAACTCAGCCTCATCAGACAGGAAAATGTGGTTGGTTAGCAGGCTGGTTAGTAAGTTGAGAAAGGAATTTCTCAGGATTTATTTCTCCTCCCCAGTAAACCTCTACCTCAAATGCCTTCCCCAGTACACCTCTACCTCAAATGCCTCCCCCAGTACACCTCTACCTCCAATGCCTCCCCCAGTCCTCCAATGCACCCCCCCTCCCCCTAGCACACCTCTACCTCTACCTCTAATTTCTCTTCCCAGCATATATCTGCCTCCTCCCCTCCCAGCACACCTGTGCTTTTAACGACCCCCCAGCACACCTCGTCCTCCAACCTCCCCTCTCCAGCACACCTATGCCTCTAAATCCCCCCCCCCCCAATCCAGCACATCTATGCTTTCAATTTTCCCCTAATCTATCATACCTATGCCTTAAATTTCACCCCCCCCCCAATCCTTCATAACTATGCCTCCAGATCCACCCCCTCCCCATCATACCTAAGCCTCCAATTCTACCCCCCCCCCACTCTATCATGCATGTGCCTCCAATTCCACCCCATCCCCAATCTATTATACTTATGCCTCCAGTTCCACCCCCCTCCCCAATCTATTATACCTATGTCTCCAATTCTACCCCCCCCCCCCCCCCCCACCAATCTATCATACGATATGATAGATTGGGGATGGGATGGAATTGGAGGCATAGGTATAATAGATTGGGGAGGGTGGTTGAACGAGATAGACTTGTGTCTTTTTTCAACTTGACTAACTATGTTACTATGTTACATGTATGATAGAGTGTGGGGGGTGGAATTGGAGGCTCAGGTATGTTTCAGACCTATGCCTTCAATTCCACCCCCCCCAAAAAAAACATTATACCTATGCCTCCTATTAATCCCCCCCCAACTCAGCACATCTATGCTCTCATTCCCCCCCTTCCTCTCAGCACATCTTGTTCAATCCCCCATTATACCAATGCCACCAGCACATGTGCTGCTTCCAATCACAGCACACTGTCATATTTATTATTTACCATTCTCCTGCTGCAGCCACGGGGGGTCAAGCATCGATGCATACTGAGAGCAGACCGAGAGTGTTCGAGCCCGCCCACTTAGGACTCCCTGATCAGAGACATGCACCGCCCCACTCCTTAGATGTGTGGCAGGAGGGAGATGGAGGGGGCAGTCCCAGGCGGCTGTTTGACTCCCATTGAAAGCCCACGATGTGAGCCTAATCGGGGTGGGGATGTGCGGCAGGAGGGAGGTGGAGGAGGCCATCCCAGGCAGGTGTTTAACTATTGAAATGGCTGCGCTGCGAGCCTGTGTGTGGCGGGGGGGGGGGGGAGCACATGGCTATACATTACCTGGACAGCACAGCCCTGTCCACACTCACATTCCTCATTTTTTCACTCGCCAAGAGTGAGCAGGCGACTGAAAATTGTGAGGGCTACGTGTGTGTATATATATATATATATATATATATATATATATATATATATATATATATATATATAGTGCCAGCAGTATACAGTATATAACACAGTGTAGTCAGTGTACAGTATATAATACAGTGCAGTCAATGTACAGTATATAATTACAGGCAGTGTACAGTATATAATACAGTGCAGTCAGTGGTGTACAGCATATAATACAGTGCAGGCCGTCTACAGAATATAAAACACTTCAGGCGGTGTACAGTATATAAGTGCAGGCAGTGTACAGTATATAATACAGTGCAGTTGGTGTTGTACATTATATAATACAGTGCAGGCGGTCTACAGTATATATTACACTTCAGGCAGTGTACAGTATATAATACATTGCAGTCAATGTGGCGGAGCCAGTGTCAGGCCTAACCATGCTGTGCTAGCTGTACCTGGGAGCTCATGCAAGTAGAGTGCTGGAGGAGCTGAGGAGTAATATTCTGCAGTAAGAGTTGTGCTGGAGGAAGAGAGGCCCGTATTTACCTGAGAGTATATAAGTTGTCCCAATTGATTGCTCTAAAATTCACCAATTGATTGTTCTAAAATTCACCAATTGATTGTTCTAAAATTCACTGGGCATCCCATATTTCCTATGCCTTATCCAAGTTCAATCCCCTCAATAAAAGTAAAAACAAAGCTAATAGACTGTTCATTGCCTTGGAGTGACTGAGGATTGAATGCCAGGCTGGGCAGGGTGACAGGTGGGCTACAACACTCAGCAGCCCCTAAGGGGGTATAATATATATATATATATATATATATATATATATATATATATATATAAAATACAGTGGAGAGTATATAGTGCCATCAGTGTAGTATATATAATACATTGCGGAGTATATAGTGCAGTCTGCAAGTTATTGTCCTAAAAAGGGTTTGGGGACCCGGGTCCTGCCCCAGGTGACATGTATCAATGCAAAAAAAAGTTTTAAAAAATGGCCGTTTTTCGGGAGCAGTGATTTTAATGATGCTTAAAGTGAAAAAAAAAAAAGTGAAATATTCCTTTAAATATCGTACCTGGGGGTTGTCTATAGTATGCCTGTAAAGTGGTGCGTGTTTCCCGTGCTTAGAACAGTCCCTGCACAAAATGACATTTGTAAAGGAATAAAAGTCATTTAAAACTGCTTGCGGCTTTAATGTAATGTCGGGTTCTGGCAATATGGATGAAAATCAGTGAGACAAACGGCATGGGTATCCCCCACCCCCCAGTCCATTACCAGGCCCTTTGGGTCTTTTATGGTTATTAAGGGGAACCCAGCACCCAAATTAAAAAAAGGAAAGGCGTGGGGCCCCCAGGCCCTATATACTCTGAACAGCAGTATACAGGCGGTGCAAACAAGACAGGGACTGTAGGTTTGTTATTAAGTAGAATCTGTTTGTAATTTTGAACTGGTACATTTTTAAAGTGTAGCTCCAGCCAAAAAAATCTATTTTTAAGCTTTTTGGAAAACATAGGGAAGGGTTATCACCCCTGTAACATTTGTTTTGCTGTCTGTGCACCTCTTCAGAAGATTTCACCTCACTTTCTGTCCCAATGACAAATGTTTTTTGAAAATGTGGGTTTTTTAGTGAAACAAGGATTGGTGATAAAGCATCAGTGAAGAGGAGACACGTTTTTCCCATATTAACTCTTATAGGAGAGAATTTGCCTTCCTAGGGGTAGATTTCATCTCACTTCCTGTTGTCTCCTTCCGTTTGCAAGCAGGAGTCACTTGTAAGTTGGATGTTTGAAAGTAGGGGCATGCCCTATATACTCTGCAGAAATTGGGGCCTTAGGTGTTGGTGTTGCCACAACACTGTAAGCCTTCACAGTTACTTTTGGTGGGCGCAGGAACGGCCCTGCTGTGAAATATTAGATCAAAAATTGTAATTACATGCCATTGTCAAACAGCGGTAGAAAAATTGGGCCTTTGGTGGTGGTGGTGGTGCCACAACCCTGTAAGTCCTTACAGTCACTCTTGGTGGGCGCTGGAATGGGCCCTGCTGTGAAATATTATATCAAGAATTGTAATTACATGCACCTGTTGAACAGGGGTAGAAAAATTGGGCCTTTGGTGGTGGTGGTGCTGGTTGTGTTGCCACAACACTGTAAGCCCTCACAGTTACTCTTGGTGAGCGCAGGAATGGGCTCTGCTGTGAAATATTAGATCAAGAATTGTAATTACATGTCCCTGTTAAACAGGGGCAGAAAATTTGGGCCTTAGGCACTGGTACCACAACACTGCAACCCTCTAGTTGGAGCACAGGAATGAGCCCTGCTGCAAAGTATTGCATCAAAAATTGTAATTACACGCCCCTGTTTAACAGGGGCAGAAAAATTGGGCCTTGGCCACATGGATGTTGGTGCCCAGAACCAAAAATGTCTTACAAGATATCAGCATGAAAATTGAGGAGGAAGAGGATTGTGACTCAGTATAACAGGATAGTCACTTAGCACCAGCATAGGCAGTCTTGAAGGGATCTCACATTAAAAAAAAAATCAATTGGTTACATCAGCATCAGGTGCTTGGTAGCTGGTGATCCAAGACTGATTCATTTTTATGAAGGTCAGTCGATCGACCGATTCGGTGGACAGGCGCACCCTGTGATCGGTTACAAAGCCTCCAGCAGCACTGAATGTGCGTTCCGAAAGAAGGCTGGATGCAGGACAGGCCAGTAGCTCAACTGCATACTGTGCAAGCTCTGGCCAGTGATCCATTCTCAAGACTCAGTAACCCAGAGGATTTTCGGTGGGAAAGGTGTCCAAGTCTGATCTTGCCTCTAGGTAATCCTGTACCATGTGAATCAGACGCTGGCGATGGTTGCTGGAACCGATCAGACCTTGGGGCAATGGACTAAAAAATTGTCTGAACGCATCGGTCAGACGGCCACCTTCTCCACCGCTCCTTCTGTGACTGACCGAAGCCTCAGCAACACGTTGTCCAGGAGGACCAGGAAATTGTAACCTCCCAGGCTCTGGAAACGCGTTGCACAAACCATTCTGCAAGGCTTAACGAAGATGTTTCATCCTCTGCTCCCTCTGCGACGACAAGATAAGGTCCGCAACCTTACCCTTGTAACGTGGATCAAGGAGGGTTGCCATGCAGTAATCATCCCTCCCCTTGATACCACGAATACGAGGATTCTTCCGCAGGCTTTGCAGGATCAGGGAGGCCATGCAGCGTAGGTTTGCTGAGGCATTCGGTCCAGAGTCCTCTGGGTCACTAAGGATGACATGATCCACAGCCACCTCCTCCCAGCCACATACAAGTCCATGGGTTTCTTCAGACTGTAAATGATCCCTTGAAGACTGCTGCTGATGCTGAGTGCCAGGCTCCACCTCCATGCCAGGCTTTGCAGGATCAGGGAGGCCATGCAACATAGGTTTGCTGAGGCATTCGGTCCAGAGTCCTCTGGGTCACTAAAAATGACATGATCCACAGCCACCTCCTCCCAGCCACGTACAAGTCCATGGGTTTCTTCGGACTGTAAATAATCCCTTAAAGACTGCTGCTGATGCAGAGTGCCAGGCTCCACCTCCCTGCTGACACAATCCTCCTCCTCCTCCTCCTCTTCCTGTGTGATCGGCGGGCACGCAGGAACACTGTCTAGATAAAGGGGACCTTGAGAGCTAAGGAAGTCCTCCTCTTCCTCCCTCTGTTCTGCCTCAAGTGCCCTGTCCATTATTCCACACAGCGTGTGCTCCAACAGGTGGACAAGAGGGACAGTGTCATTGATGCATGCACTGTCACTGCTCACCATCCTCGTGGCCTCCTCAAATGGTGACAGGACAGTGCATGCATCTCTGATCATAGCCCACCGGCGTGGGGAAAAAAAAACAAGGTCCCCTGACCCTGTCCTGGTGCCATAGTCGCATAGGTACTCATTGATGGCCCTCTGCTGCATGTGCAGCCGCTGCAGCATGGCCAACGTTAAGTTCCACCTGGTGGGCATGTCACAGATTAGGCAGTTCTTGGGCAGGTTAAATTCCTTTTGGAGGTCAGCCAGCCGAGCACTGGCATTATATGACCTGCGGAAATGCACACAGACTTTCCTGGCCTGCCTCAGGACATTCTGTAAGCCCGGGTACCTGCCCAAGAACCGCTGCACCACCAAGTTAAGGACGTGAGCCAAACAGGGCATATGGGTCAGTTGTCCCTGTCGGAGGGCGGAGAGGAGGTTGGTGCCATTGTCGCAAACCACCATACCTGCCTTACTCTGGCGTGGCGTCAACCACCTCTGAACCTGCCCCTGCAGAGCTGACAGAATCTCTGCCCCAGTGTGGCTCCTGTCCCCCAAGCACACCAGCTCAAGCACCACATGGCATCTTTTTCCCTGGGTGCCTGCTTGGCCCCTTGAACGCCTACGGAGCACCGCTGGTTCCGAGGACAAATCAGCACAGGAAGAGCCCATGGAGGAAGAAGAAGAGGAGGGGGTGGAGGAGAGAGGTGTGGCAGAATCACCACTAGTAGAATTTTGGAGGCGTGGTGGCGGAACAACCTCCAACACTACTGCACCCTGTCCTGCATCCTTCCCAGCTGCCAGAAGAGTCACCCAGTGCGCGGCGAAAGATAGAAAGATAGATATCGTCCCTGTCCATGCCTGCTGGACCAAAAGCCAGCGGTAATATGCACCTTACTGCTGACCGCCCTATCCAGCGATGCCAAGACATTGCCTTCCACATGCATGTAGAGAGCCGGAATCGCCATCCGTGAGAAAAAGTGGCATTTGGAAACCTGCCACTGAGGAACCACACATTCCACAAACTCACGGAAGGGGGCAGAGTCTACCAACTGAAAAGGCAGCAGTTGAAGTGCTAGCAATTTAGCCAAGCTAGCATTCAACCGCTGGGCATGTGGATGGCTGGGAGCGAACTTCTTTCGGTGGCACAGCAGCTGGGGCAGGGAAATTTGCCTGGCACAATCTGACGTAGGTGTACCGATAGCAGATTGCCCGCAAGTACTTGGCTGTGACACACCTAATTCTACACCTTCATTCCTCTCAGTGCAGGTTTCAGAGAGGACTGAAGGCATAGTGGGGTTGGAGATCCCAGCTGATGAGGAGCAAGGAGAGGTCTGCTTTGTTCTTTGGTGTGGGTCTTTTAGGTATGCTTGCCAACGAACTGCATGGCAGGTCGACATATGTCTGGTCAAGCATGTGGTGCCCAAGCGGGTGATGTTTTGGCCATGCGAGATACGCTTGAGACATATGTTGCAAATAGCAGTGGTGGGATCTGATGCACTTGTCTCAAAAAAGGCCCACACCAAAGAACTTTTGGAATAACGCACAGAGACAGCAGCGCCCTGCACATGCAGAGCTCTGCGGTATGATGCAGTCAGTGTGCTGCCCTTAAGCTGGCCCCTGGAGGGCATCCTGCCTCGTTGGAGATGTGCCGCCTCTGCCTCCTTCTCCTCCTCCCTCTTTCTCCTATCAGGCATCCACGTGGAGTCAGTGACCTCATTATCCCCTCCCTCCTCATCACTGGAGCAAAACTGGCAGTATGCTGCAGCTGGGGGAACATGACTGTCAGATTGCTGTCCTTCTTGGGCACCCCCTCTCTATGGGCTCACGTTACCGTCTTCCTCTAGCTGGATACCATCATCAGAGCCTTAAAAACGCTGGGCATCCTCCTGGAGCATGTAGCCAACACTGTGGTCAGTTTGGGGGACTCCTCAGGAGGACATGGTGGGGCTAGGGAAGGAGTGACTGATGCCATTGAGCCGAGGGAAGAGGCCGCGTTGGCAGCTGCTTTGCCAGACAAAGTACCCTGAGCCTGGGTGAGAGAGGATGAGGAGGATGAGGATGGCTCGGTCATCCACTCTACCAAGTCTTCCGCATGTTGCGGCTTAACACGGGCAGCTGCCGAAAAAAAGGACAAGCGTGTCCCACGGCCACGTGTTGATGAGGATGCACCGTCTCCACGACCAGCACTGTTGCCTCAAGACACAGAACCTGTTTGCCCTCTTTTATTGGCTTGTGACTGTCTGCCTCTCCTTGTTGACCTTCCAGACATACTAATGGCCTGCAGTGAGATTTACCTGCACAAAGCTGGGATGTACATATATACTGATACTGCAGCTAGCAGAATCAACTGCCTGCCTGTAGTATTATTAGTATGAGAACACCAGCAATTGTCTTCAGGTAGCTTTAGGTGCACACTGTGCAGAGAACACAGTACACTAACTGTAAATACTGCAGATGCCTGCCTGTGGTATTAATAGGATCAGAACAACAGCAATTTTCTTCAGGTAGCTTTAGATGCACACTGTGCAGAGGACACAGTACACTAACTGTAAATACTGTAGCTACCTGCCTGTGGTACTAATAGGATCAGAAGAACACCACCAATTTTCTTCAGGTAGCTTTAGGTGCACACTGTGCAGAGGACACAGTACACTAATTGTAAATACTGTAGCTGCCTGCCTGTGGTATTAATAGGATCAGAATAACAGCAATTGTCTTCAGGTAGCTTTAGGTGCACACTGTGCAGAGGACGCAGTACACTAACTGTAAATACTACCGCTGCCTGCCTGTGGTACTAATAGGATCAGAAGAACACCATCAATTTTCTTCAGGTAGCTTTAGGTGCACACTGTGCAGAAGACACAGTACACTAACTGTAAATACTTTAGCTGCCTGCCTGTGGTATTAATAGGATCAGAACAACAGCAATTGTCTTCAGGTAGCTTTAGGTGCACACTGTACAGAGGACGCAGTACACTAACTGTAGCTGCCTGCCTGTGGTACTAATAGGATCAGAAGAACACCACCAACTTTCTTCAGGTAGCCTTAGGTGCACACTGTGCAGAGGACACAGTACACTAACTGTAAATACTGTATCTGCCTGCCTGTGGTACTAATAGAATCAGAAGAACACCACCAATTTTCTTCAGGTAGCTTTAGGTTCACACTGTGCAGAGGACACAGTACACTAACTGTAAATACTTTAGCTGCCTGCCTGTGGTATTAATAGGATCAGAACAACAGCAATTGTCTTCAGGTAGCTTTAGGTGCACACTGTACAGAGGACGCAGTACACTAACTGTAGCTGCCTGCCTGTGGTACTAATATGATCAGAAGAACACCGCCAACTTTCTTCAGGTAGCCTTAGGTGCACACTGTGCAGAGGACACAGTACACTAACTGTAAATACTGTATCTGCCTGCCTGTGGTACTAATAGGATCAGAAGAACACCACCAATTTTCTTCAGGTAGCTTTAGGTGCACACTGTGAAGAGGATACAGTACACTAACTGTAAATACTGTAGCTGCCTGCCTGTGGTACTGATAGGATCAGAAGAACACCACCAATTTTCTTCAGGTAGCTTTGGGTGCACACTGTGCAGAGGACACAGTACACTAACTGTAAATACTGTAGCTGCCTGTCTATGGTATTAATAGGATCAGAACAACAGCAATTGTCTTCAGGTAGCTTTAGGTGCACACTGTGTAGAGGACACAGTACACTAACTGTAAATACTGCAGCTGCCTGCCTGTGGTATTAATAGGATCAGAACAACAGCAATTGTCTTCAGGTAGCTTTAGGTGCACACTGTGCAGAGGATGCAGTACACTAACTGTAAATACTGTAGCTGCCTGCGGTACTAATAGGATCAGAAGAATACCGCCAATTTTCTTCAGGCAGCTTTAGGTGCACACTGTGTAGAGGACACAGCACACTAACTGTAAATACTGTAGCTGCCTGCGGTACTAATAGGATCAGAAGAACACCACCAATTTTCTTCAGGTAGCTTTAGGTGCACACTGTGCAGAGGACACACTACACTAACTGTAAATACTGTAGCTAATAGGACTAATAGGATCAGAAGAACACCACCAATTTTCTTCAGGTAGCTGTAAATACTGTAAAAACACCTGCCTGCCTGTCACTAGGAAGAGAATAACTGGAACGGATCTAGCTAAACTGAATACAGTGTGTGTGTATATATATATATATATATATATATATATATATATATATATATATATATATATATAATATATATATATATATATATAATATAACACCTAGGATCCATATATATACACAATACACTGCTGTAAGTGCAGTTAACTGACTCGCTTGCCTACTCTAACTTAAATCAAATGACACTGTCCCTCTGTCTATCTCTCTGGTGCCGCCGCAACACACTACACAAGGATGCCACACAGGCGGCCTTATATAGCGTTGTGCGTGTACTAAACCCCCTGAGCCATAATTGACCAAAGCCACCCTAGCTTTGGCCAATTACGGCTCTCTGTACAGACAGTGCTGTGATGCCGCAGTGAATTATGGGCCATGACGTGCCACTCGAATTTGTTGCGAACGGCCCATAACGTTAGAAATTCGACGAACGGTCGAACATGCGATGTTCGAGTCCAACATGCGATGTTCGAGTCCAACATGCGATGTTCGAGTCGAACATGGGTTCGACACAAACTCGAAGCTCATCCCTAGTGCAGAGTATATAATACAGTGTATTGAAGTGGTTACGGGGAACCCTATGACAGAATTAAGAAAAAAGATGGTGTGGCCCCCCCCAAAATCCATACCAGGCCCTCCGGGTCTGGTATAGATTTTAAGTGGAACTCTATGCCATACCTTTGGGTCTGGCATAGATTTTAAGGGGAACTCCACACCAACATTTTAAAAAAATTGGCGTGTGGTCCCCCCCAAATCCATACCAGACCCTTATCTGAGCAAGCAGCCTGGCAGTCCAGGAAAGGGGGGGACGAGCGAGCACCCCTCCCTCCTGAACCATACCAGGCCGCTTGCCCTCAACATAGGGAGGGTGCTTTGGTGATGGGGACATGTTGATGGGGACAAGAGCCTATTCCCGACAACCCTGGCCATTGGTTGTCAGGGTCTGCGGGTGGGGGGTTTTCGGAATCTGGAAGGGGACCCCCACACCCCGCCCCCACCCTTATGTGAATGGGTATCGGGTACTTTGTACCCCTACCCATTCACCAAAAAAAGTGTCAAAAAATAAAAACCACAAAAGACCGTTTTGGATAATTCCTTTATTAAAAAAGAAAAAAAAAGTGTCCCGTGATGTCCATCCATCTTTAATCATGCCGCCCGACGGATCCGAAAAATAGATACAAAATTTAAAATCTCCGCCTCGATGGGAGGCCTGCCAGCGACTGCTGTCTCTTCGCTTTGACAGCTGTTATAAAGGCAAGGGCCTTTATAGGCAGAGTTTTTTTAATTTTTTTTTTCTTTCTTCGGGTCTGTCGGCCGCGTGATTGACGATGGATGTACATCACAGGACACATGCTCGGCTTATCCGAGCATGCAGCCTGGAGGTCAGGATAGGGGGGGCACTTGTTCCCCCTCCCATCCTGACCTCCAGGCTGCATGCTTGGATAAGGGTCTGGTATGGATTTTGGGGGGGACCCCCACACCAATTTTTTTTTAAATGTTGGCGTGGAGTTCCCCTTAAAATTCATACCAGACCCTTCACTTTTCATCTATATTGCCGGGAGCCAGCAATACATTACAGCCGCAAGCAAGTTTAAGTGAATTTTTTTCTTTTAGAAATGTAATTATTACTGCAGCACTGTTACACATAGTTACATAGTTACATAGTAGGTGAGGTTGGAAAAAGACACAAGTCCATCAAGTCCAACCTATGTGTGTGATTATATGTCAGTATTACATTGTATACCCGTGTATGTTGCGGCCGTTCAGGTGCTTATCTAATAGTTTTTTGAAACTATCGATGCTCCCCGGTGAGACCACCGCCTGTGGAAAGGAATTCCACATCCTTGCCGCTGTTACGTACCTTACAGCGGAGCCCGAAATGACGAGGGTGGCCTCTTGCACGGTCCCGGTCCTAGCACCCCTGGAGGTTGAGACAGGAACTGCTAGGGTGGCAGAAGGGTGCAGGTGCCTGCAGGCAGGATCAGGAACACCGGAGCCTTCGTGGAAAAAATGGGGCACTGATCACTGGACTTGTTCAGGAAAAGTCCAACAGGAACACTTGCAGAGTCAGGGACAGGCAGGAGTTGGCAATGTGTTGGCAGAGGGGCACACAGCAGGCAGGCTTGTAGTCGGGGACAGGCAATGGTTATCAACAGGCTGGCAGCGGAGTACAAGATCAGGAGACAGAACCGTGGTCAGAAGTCCAAGCCGGGGTCGGTGCAGGAAGCAGAGGTAAACAAGGATGCAGGGGTAATCCGAGAGAATGGTCAAGGAAGCCGGGTGTTCAGGATCAGGATCAATCAGGCAAGACAGCAACAGGAATACAGGAACGAGCTGAGACAATCCAGCATTGACACTAGTAAGCTGATCATTTAAATAGGGCGCTGTGCACCATGATTCGTTAGCGTACGTAAGTACGCGTGCTGCTGCACGCTTGTTCGTGTGGGTGCACCAACGTGCATGCTTGGTCCGGGACTCATTAGTTCTTGCCGCACGTTCATATCAGAAGAACTAAGACTGATGGCTGGCGTATGGGAACGAGCACTTGTTACAATGGTTCTCTGACATTGCCCCCTCCTTAAGGGCTAACTCCGGATGCCCATCCGAGCAATCTTTTCCGGATGAGAGCAATGAAAGGCTTGCATAAGTCTTGGGGCATGAAGGTTTGTCCCAGGCTCCCAGGAATTTTTCTCTGGGCCAAAACCTCATCACTTATTTAGATATTGATTCTGTCTCCGCCTTCTCCTGCAATCTACAATGGTCTCGATCTCAAACTGCTCCTCTCCATCCACCATTATAGTTTCTGGGAGTCCCACTTCACGACCCGGAAAAGGATTTACCACGTTGGGTTTCAGTAGGGAGGTAAAAGAATCCTTTATTATCTTCTTGTGCCCTGGAAAATGGTCTCTCTCAGCACCTGGTTATTGATAGAAAAGAAGTTAAGTCTATCCTGGACAGCTGGTAAAGGGGAATCCGGAACCAGTGTTGGCAAAAAGGAAGGGTGAAACCCATAGTTGGAGAAGAAGGGAGATTGATTGGTGGCTGTATGGGCAGAGTTATTAAATGCAAATTCTGCAAAGGGCAGTAGTGAGGCCCAATCTCCCTGCATAAAGGAGGAAAAGCAGCGTAGGTACTGCTCCAGCGTCTGATTAGTACACTCAGTCTGCCCATTGGACTGAGGGTGGTAGGCCAAAGAGAAACTGAGTTTGATGCCCAGAGCTTCAAACAGTGCTTTCCAAAACCTTTTTTTTTTTGCCACATCAGCGAACAATGTTAGAGGGCTAAATCAGCTCCGTGTTCCAGGGGCGTAACTAGAAATAGCAGGGCCCCATAGCAAAATGTTGTATGGGGCCCCCCTGCAAACAGCCCCCCCCCACAGCTGCCCTAGTGTCAATGCAGCGTGACCTGTGCCACATATAGCGTGACCTGTGCACAATGCAGCGTGACCTGTGCCCAATGCAGCGTGACCTGTGCCCCATACAGCGTGACCTATGCCCCATACAGCGTGACCTGTGCCCCATGCAGGGTGACCTGTGCCCAATGCAGCGTGACCTGTGCCCAATGCAGAGGGACCTGTGCCCCATACAATGTGACCTGTGCCACATACAGCGTGACCTGTGCCCCATACAGCGTGCCCTGTGCCCAATGCAGTGTGACCTGTGCCCAATACAGCCTGGTCTGCCTGTGCCCCATACAGCCTCACCTGTGCAGAGGAAGAGGCAAGCCACCCGGATCAGCAGAGAGCGGGTTTGCCCGCTGTAATAGCTTTCATTTGAATTTCCCGTCTTCCCGGGGCTCATTGTCACATAGCCCCACCTCTTGGCCTAATGCCTTTGATGACGTCACACGTCCCGCATTGGATTGGCGTTCTGTCTATCAAAGGCGCCGGGCCAAGAGGTGGAGCTATGTGAGGTGAGCCCCGGGAACACTGGAAGTTCTAATGAAAGCTATTACATCGGGCAATTCAGCTCTCTGCTGATCCGGGTGGCTTGCCTCTTCCTCTGCACAGGTGAGGCTGTATGGGGCACAGGCAGACCAGGCTGTATTGGGCACAGGCAACGCTGTATTGGGCACAGGTCACGCTGCATTGGGCACAGGTCACAGCTTGCCTCTTCCTCTCCTCTCTCTTCCCCTGGCTGGGAGACTGTGCCAGCGGTGCTCTCATCCTCACTGGGCCCCACTTGGCTGCGGGCCCCATAGCGCCCGCATGGGTCGCTATGGTGGTAGTTACGCCCCTGCCGTGTTCATTAACTGTCGCCTTCTCAAATTCACATCATCGTGGTATATGCATTTCCTCGTTTCCATTTATAAGATCACAACTTGAAACTTTATTACATTAATTTACTAACATACCCTAGTTTCCTTATACTCAAATACCTAATAATAAACGGGCTGGGAGCCCGGGAACAACTGGAGCTTATCTTTTGCTGAGTATATTAGAAAAGAAGGTAAACCCAGAAAATAAAAAAGAAAAAAGGAGAAAAAAAGAGAAAACAAAGAAAAAAAAAAAAGGAACAAGAAGAAACAAACTAATGGGCTCCCCGTGCCCGCCACCTACTGTCATAACCAATATTGTTCAAAGTGTTAAATGTTCCTGATTCCACCCCTCCCACCTTCCCCCCCATACTTTAATATATACCCAGATACTCTTTACAGATATTTTTGTATTTGGCTAGAATTATACTTAACAAAACCACCTCCCTAAAACACTCATTACAGTCAAGGGTTACTGTTACCCGTAGGTCTATGTTGAAACTATCACTCGCTCTGCTACGCTCTAAACTCACCATTGAGGGCAGCCCACCTTTTCCACCCACGGCTTCCACATTCTGTCAAATTCCTGAAGGTTGCCCATCTTAATGTACTCCACTCTTTCCCTACCCAAGGTTTCGCTAAGTGTAGAGATCCAATCTTTCACCGTTGGGGGGTCCTTTGATTGCCATCTTAATGCTATCATTTTCCTGGCTTGAAACAAGCCTCTCGTGATGGCTAGTTTAGTACTCATCCTCTCTCCCTTCACCCCTCTATACCTCAATATACATACTATAGCCTCCTTCTCCACTGCAATGCCAAAGATATTTCCCAAGGTTTTAGTCACCCCCTCCCAATACCGGAACAGCTTGGGGCACCTCCACAGCATGTGAATGAGATCTCCCGCCCCCCGACATCTAGGGCAGCTATCATTGAGCCTTCTACCAAACCCAAAAAGACGTTTAGGTGTGTAATAGGCTCTATTTAGCAGCATCAAATGCGAGATCTTCTGTGGAGGGGAGACCGAAACCAGTGGCCCCAACTCCAGGATTCTCTCCCATTGTTCCTGAGTCACTACTCCTATATCCTCTTCCCATTTAGCTCTTACGCCCTGGAGTAGCCCTCCACTGTTGTCTGATTTTCATAGTTGACCGTAAATTTTAGCTAATAACCCCCTAGTGGGAGCTACCTGGATTACACTTTGAAGTAGGGGCGCTTCTTCCCATCTCAGAATCTGATCCTTAAATTGAGCTTTAAGGGCATGTTCTAACTGAAGGTACAGAAAAAGGGAGCTCTGTGGCAGCTTAAATTCCCTTACCAACTCCGGAAATTTCTTTAGCATGTTACCTGTGTATAGTTGTCTTAACCTTCTGATACCAAGGTTCTCCCACTCTCTAAATATTCCAATTTTAAGGACTTCCTGTAGGTTGTGATTGTTCCAGATAGGGATATAAACTGTTAGGCCTTCATACCTCATCAGTTTCTTAACTGTTTTCCAAAGTTTTATTATCAATTTAATTGTTGGAAATTCGTGATGGAACATGTCCGCCTCTAGAGCTTCAACCATTGTATTATGTAGGGCGCTTAACAATAGCAGCCTACCATTTTGGGTGCCTCCTTCCGGGGTCCCGCATCCCAATAGCTGCTGCAGTTGTGTTGAGAGAAAGTAACGCTCTGGGAGAGCGAAGCCCCCATCCCGAGTGGGGAGTTGGAGTACTCAAAGACGTATCCTGGCTTGCTTCCCTTTCCATATCAGTTCCCTGAAAAGGCCCTCAATTCTTTTAAACCACCTCTTGCAGATCCACACTGGGGAGTTGTGCAGGACGTACAACAGTTGTGGCATCCAGATCATTTTTATTAAGCTACATCTCCCTGCAACTGACAAGGGTAGGCGTCTTCATATACCTATCTTTTGTTTGAATTTTATTAATAGTGGAGCGAGGTTTTTGCTAATATATAGAGTGGGGTCCTTCGTCAAAATGGTTCCCAGGTACTTCAATGCTTCCACAATTACCAGCTGGGGCATTTCACGTACCATTGGCTCACTTATGGGGTCTACCGGTAAAAACTCAGACTTCTCCCAATTTATCTCCAGGCCGGAAAAGCTGCCAAATTCCTCCATTATTCTCATCGCCCCGACAGTGAGTTTCTTGTATCCCCCAGAAAAAGTAGGATGTCATCCACATACAGCGCAATTCTTTCCTCGCCCGACTTTCTCTGGAAGCCAGTTATCTCATGGCTCTCCCTTATGGAGATGGCCAGGGGTTCCATCGCCAGCGCGAAAAGCAATGGGGAAAGTGGACACCCCTGTCTCGTCCCCCTCTCCAGCTCAAACCAATCCGAGAACTCATTATTGATTTTTGATCTTGCCTTAGGGCAGGTATAGAGCATTTTAATCCACCCGATGAAAGAAAGGCCAAATCCGAATTTCTCCAGCACACGCCACATATAGCCCCACTCCACGCTGTCAAAGGCCTTAGATACATCAAGGGTCATTAGAGCTCTCAAGCCTACGCTCTCCGTAGGAGACTGTAAGTTCAAGAAAGCCCTTCTGATATTCAAACTTGTGGATCTATTTGCTATAAAACCCGCCTGGTCCTCATGGATCAACTTATGAATAACTCTATTCAATCTTACCGCCAAGACTTTGGCCAAGGTTTTTTGCGTCAGTGCATAAAAGAGAAATTGGTCTATAAGCAGCCACGTCTAGGGGGTCTTTCCCATCTTTTTGTAGCACTATAATTGTTGCCTCAAGCTTTCCAAAACCTTGAAGTGAACTGCACTCCACGATCTGAGACAATGTCACTAGGAATTCCGTGCAGTCTAACAATCTCTTTAATGAAGACTTTGGCAGTTTCTGTTGCTGATGGGGTCCCTTTCATGGGGATAAAATGTGCCATCTTGGAGATGCGATTAACCACCAAAAGATGGATGAAAACCCTTCAGAAGGAGGAAGCTCCACAATAAAATCCATTGCGATTTTATCCCAGGGTCTTTCAGGTCTTAGTAGTCCCCATGCTTTGCTTTTACTATTCTTGTTGCTGAGGCAGGTTGGGCAAGAACCAACATATTTCCTGCAATCCCCTGCTAGGTTAGGCCACCAGAAATGTCTCTAGACCAAATCCATGGTCTTGTATCCCCCAAAATGGCCAGCCAACGGGTAGTCGTGGCACACTTGCAGGATGGTAGTGAGCAGATTCTGTGGAATAAAAACCTTATTATCCTGCTAATAGAGTCCATCGTTTTCCTGAAGGTTCATATCCGGGGGCATTCCCCTGGATGCTTCACGGATCTGAGACATTAAATCAGACTGTGTTAGTAGAAAATTTCCAGCCTGCAGGATGGTATCCGGTTGGGGTGGAACTTCAACTTTCGCGAACATATGAGATAGCGCGTCTGGTTTCACATTTTTGGACCCGGGCAGGTAGGTAATATGGAAACTGAAGCGTGAAAAAAAAAAGAGCCAATCTTGCTTGTCTGGGTCTGAAGCGTTTGGCGTTTCTGAGGTATTCTAAATTTTTATGATCCGTGAAGATCAGTATTGGGTGTGCTGCTCCCTCCAGGAGGCACCGCCACTCTTCCAGGGCCCATTTTATCGCCAACAGCTCTTGCTCTCCCACATCATAGTTCCTTTCTGACGGCCCTAATTTCTTTGAGAAAAAGGCCACGGGTGCATTCTAGACTTAGGTCCTTGGCGCTGGGACAAGATGGCCCCCAGAGCGCTTTCTGAGGCATCCACTTCCAGGATGTAGGGAAGGGCAGGATCAGGATGCTTCAGTACCGGAGCAGAGGTAAATCGTCCCTTTATTTGTCAAAAGCAGCTTGAGCTGCCTCAGGCCATTGAAAACGGTTCTGTTTCTTGGTGAGTTGAGTGATGGGCATGATGATACCAAAGAAGTTCTTAATACATTTCCTGTAAAAATTAGCGAAGCATTGTACTCCTTTTTTGTCAATTGGAGGTGGCCAAGACATTATAGCTGAGACCTTTTGAAGATCCATTGCCATACCTCCCATAGAGATTACTAGTCCGAGAAAGCGAATGGTTTGTTGTTAAAATTCACATTTCTTGGCCTTAGCGTAGAGTCCGTTTTGTTTTAATCTAAGGAGGACCTGCTTCACATGGCCACAATGTACTTCTAGGAAACCGAGAAGATCAGAATGTCGTCCAGGTAAAGGATCATGAACAAGTCTAGGAAGTCTCTGAAAATATTAGTTACAAAATGCTGGAAAGTTGCCGGGCCTTGCATATACCGAAAGGCATAACGAGGTACTCAAAGTGGCCAAAACGAGTCCGGAAAGGCCGTTTTCCACTCGTCTTCTTTTCTGATTCTGATCAAGTTGTAGGCACCTCATAAATCCAGTTTAGTGAATATTTTTGCAGAGCGGAGTCTCTGAAACACCTCTGGAATAAGAGGAAGGGGGTAACGATTTTTGGCGGTAATCCGATTTAATCCTCTGTAATCCACACGTGGACGGAGTGAGTGATCTTTCTTCTCAACGAAGAATATTCCTGTCCCGGCTGGAGAAGCAGAGTGCCGGATGAACCCCTTCCTGAGATTCTCGTTGACATAATCCTTCAGGGCCAGGAGTTCAGGCTCTGAAAGGGGGAAAATCCTTCCAATGGAATTTTTGCCCCTGGTAAGAGTTCAATCGGGCAGTCATAGTCCCGGTGAGGGGGGAAGAGTGTCTGCCTTCTGCTTATCAAAGACATCCAGGAAATCATGGTACACGGGTGGGATGAGGTCTTGGGATTCGGACATCAGTTTTAGACAGCCAACAACTGGAGCCATATGGTGGAGGATCTTGAGACAATTGTGGAGGCAGTAGGAAGACTGGAAGACCACCTTGCCCGTAGTCCAATCTATCTGGGGGTTGTGTGCTTGCAACCATGGCATCCCCAAAATGATCGGAAAAAGTGGTGAGGAGATAACGTCCAGGCACAATAGTTGTTGGTGGTTAGGTAAAATGTCAGCGGGCAGAGGTTGAGTCTCGTGGATGATGGGCCCAGATTTGATGTTCGACCCATCAGCTAAATGTATGGACAGTTGCTGGAGAGTGTGGAAGCTGGCCTCAGCTGTGGTGGTGTGTTGGGGATCATGATAAAGTTTGGCCATTTCATTCAAGAAAGAGTCCATAGTATTCAACAAGGGACTGGCTTGTTCAAACAGGTGGTGAGCCCAGGTCTGGGGTTCCCCATGAAGTAATGAAATGATGAACCCCACCTTGGTGCTTTCCAATGAGAAGGTGCGGGTTGTAGCAAGAAATACAGCTGGCAGGCATTCCTAAAAGCGCAGAACTTGCTGCGGTCTCCTGTAAATCTCTCGGGAGCAGAGACCCGTGGCTCCGGGGATGGCACCACTACTGTGGGTGTGGAAGCTTAGAGCTGGTGGTGCAGGGGCTGTGGCGGTCGGGTGCGTTGAGGTGCTTGGAGAGAGAGACTCCACTCTCTGTTTGAGCCGCCTTTAAATATCGTACCTGGGGGGTGTCTATAAAATACAGTGGAGAGTATATAGTGCCATCAATGTAGTATATATAATACATTGCGGAGCATATAGTGCAGTCAGTGTAGTATATATAATACAGTGCAGGGTATATAGTGCAGTGCAGAGTAGGGACGAGCCAAAAACTCCCCGGTTCGGTTCGCACCAGAACCTGCGAACAGACCGAAAGTTCGCGCGAACTTTAGAACCCCATTAAAGTCTATGGGACTCGAACGTTCGAAATCAAAAGTGCTAATTTTAAAGGATAATCTGCAAGTTATTGTCCTAAAAAGGGTTTGGGGACCCGGGTCCTGCCCCAGGTGACATGTATCAATGCAAAAAAAAGTTTTAAAAAATGGCCGTTTTTCGGGAGCAGTGATTTTAATGATGCTTAAAGTGAAAAAAAAAAAAAGTGAAATATTCCTTTAAATATCGTACCTGGGGGTTGTCTATAGTATGCCTGTAAAGTGGCATGTGTTTCCCGTGCTTAGAACAGTCCCTGCACAAAATTACATTTTTAAAGGAATAAAAGTAATTTAAAACTGCTTGCGGCTTTAATGTAATGTTGGGTCCTGGCAATATGGATGAAAATCAGTGAGACAAACGGCATGGGTACCCCCCAGTCCATTACCAGGCCCTTTGGGTCTGGTATGGATTTTAAGGGGAACCCCGCAACCTTATTAAAAAAAGGAAAGGTGTGGGACCACCAGACCCTATATACTCTGAACAGCGGTATACAGGTGGTGCAAACAAGACAGGGACTGTAGGTTTGTTGTTAAGTAGAATCTGTTTTTAATTTTGAACTGGTACATTTTTAACGTGTTTAGCTCCAGCAAAAAAATGTTTTTTTTTTTATTTTAAGCTTTTTGGAAAACATAGGGAGGGTTATCACCCTTGTGACATTTGTTTTGCTGTCTGTGCTCCTCTTCAGAAGATTTCACCTCACTTTTTGTCCCAATGACAAATGTTTTTTGAAAATTTGGGGTTTTTAGTGAAACAAGGATTGGTGATAAAGCATCAGTGGAAAGGAGAAACGTTTTTCCCATATTAACTCTTACAGGAGAGAATTTCCCTTCCTAGGGGTAGATTTCATCTCACTTCCTGTTGTCTCCTTCCGTTTGCAAGTAGGAGTCGTTTGTAAGTTGGATGTTTGAAAGTAGGGACCTGCCCTATATACTCAGCAGAAATTTGGGCCTTAGGTGTTGGTGTTGCCACAGCACAGTAAGCCGTCACAGGGCCCTGCTGTGAAATATTAGATCAAGAATTGTAATGACATGCCCCTGTTGAACAGGGGCAGAAAAATTGGGCCTTTGGTGGTGCTGGTGCCACAACACTTTAAGTCCTCACAGTTACTCTTGGTGGGCGCAGAAACAGACCCTGCTGTGAAATATTAGATCAAGAATTCTAATTACATGCCCCTGTTGAACAGAGGCAGAAAAATTGGGCCTTAGGCACTGGTGCTGGTGCCACAACACTGCAACCCCTCACAGATACTCTAGTTGGAGCGCAGGAACGAGCGCTGCTGCAAAGAATTGCATCAAAAATTGTAGTTACACGCCCCTGTTAAACAGGGGCTGAAAAATTGGGCCTTAGGCACTGGTGCTGGTGCCACAACACTGCAACCCCTCACAGATACTCTAGTTGGAGTGTAGGAACGAGCCCTGCTGCAAAGAATTGCATCAAAAATTGTAATTACACGCCCCTGTTAAACAGGGGCTGAAAAATTGGGCCTTGGGCACTGGTGGCATCGCCCAGAACCAAAAAAGTTCTTACAAGCTATCAGCATGATCATGGTGGAGGAAGAGGATAATTACTCAGCATAACAGGATAGTCACTCAGCATCAGCATAGGCAGTCTTTGAAGGGATCTGACATTTCCAAAAAAATTATTCGGTTACATCAGCATCAGGTGCTTGGTAGCTGGTGCTGATCCAAGACTGATTCATTTTTATGAAGGTCAGTCGATCAACCGAGTCGGTGGACAGACGCACCCTGTGATCGGTTACAAAGCCTCCAGCAGCACTGAATGAGCGTTCCGAAAGAACGCTGGATGCAGGACAGGCCAGTAGCTCAATTGCATACTGTGCAAGCTCTGGCCAGTGATCCATCCTCAAGACCCAGTAACCCAAAGGATTTTCGGTGGGAAAGGTGTCCAAATCAGATCTTGCCCCTAGGTATTCCTGCACCATGTAAAACAGATGCTGGCGATGGTTGCTGGAACCGATCATACCTTGGGGCTGCGGACTAAAAAATCATCTGAACGCATAGGTCAGACGGCCACCTTCTCCACCGCTCCTTCTTTGACTGACCGAAGCCTAACAACACGTTGTCCAGGAACAGGAGTTTGTAACCTCCCAGTCTCTAGGAACGCGTTGCACAGACCTTTCTGCAAGGCCTTCCGAAGATGTTTCATCCTCTGCTCCCTCTGCGACAGCAACATAAGGTCCGCAACCTTACCCTTGTAATGTGGATCATGGAGGGTTGCCAGACAGTATTGATCCCTCTCCTTGATACCACGAATACAAGGATCCTTCCGCAGCCTTTGCAGGATCAGGGAGGCCATGCAGCGTAGGTTTGCTGAGGCATTCAGTTCGGAGTCCTCTGGGTCACTAAGGACGACATGATCCGCAGCCACCTCCTCCCAGCCATGTACAAGTCCATGGGTTTCTTGGGACTGTAAATGATCCCTTAAAGACTGCTGCTGATGCTGAGTGCCAGGCTCCACCTCCATGCTGACACAATCCTCCTCCTCGTCCTCTTCCTGTGTGATCGGCGGGCACGCAGGAACACTGTCTGGATAAAGGGGACCTTGAAAGCTAAGGAAGTCCGCCTCTTCCTGCCTCTGTTCTGCCTCAAGTGCCCTGTCCATTATTCCACGCAGCGTGTGCTCCAACAGGTGGACAAGGGGACAGTGTCACTGATGCATGCACTGTCACTGCTCACCATCCTCGTGGCCTCCTCAAATGGTGACAGGACAGTGCATGCATCCCTGATCATGGCCCACTGGCGTGGGGAAAAAAAAACAAGCTCCCCTGACCCTGTCGTGGTGCCATAGTCGCACAGGTAGTCATTGATGGCCCTCTGCTGCCGCTGCAGCATGGACAACGTTGAGTTCCACCTGGTGGGCATGTCACAGATTAGGCGGTTCTTGGGCAGGTTAAATTCCTTTTGGAGGTCTGCCAGCCGAGCACTGGCATTATATGACCGGCGGAAATGCACACAGACTTTCCTGGCCTGCCTCAGGACATCCTGTAAGCCTGCTTACCTGCCCAAGAACCGCTGCACCACCAAGTTAAGGACGTGAGCCAAACAGGGCACATGGGTCATTTGTCCCTGTCGGAGGGCGAAGAGGAGGTTGGTGCCATTGTCGCAAACCACCATTCCTGCCTTAAGTTGGCGTGGCGTCAACCACCTCTGAACCTGCCCCTGCAGAGCTGACAGAACCTCAGCCCCAGTGTGGCTCCTGTCCCCCAAGCACACCAGCTCAAGCACCGCATGGCATCTTTTGGCCTGCGTACTTGCGTAGCCCCTTAAACGCCTACGGAGACCCGCTGGTTCTGAGGACAAAGCACAGGAAGAGGCCATGGAGGAAGAAGAAGAGGAGGTGGTGGAGGAGAGAGGTGTGTCAGAATCACCAGTAGTGACATTTTGGAGGCGTGGTGGCGGAACAACCTCCAACACTACTGCACCTTGTCCTGCATCCTTCCCAGCTGCCAGCAGAGTCACCCAATGCCCAAGCGGGAGATGTTTTGGCCACGCGAGATACGCTTGAGACATATGTTGCAAATAGCAGCAGTGCGATCTGATGCACTCGTCTCAAAAAATGCCCACACCAAAGAACTTTTGGAATAACGCGCAGAGACAGCAGCACCCTGCACATGCGGAGCTTTGCGGTGTGATGCAGTCAGTGTGCTGCCCTTAGGCTGGCCCCTGGAGGGCATCCTGCCTCGTTGGTGACGTGCCTTCTCCTCCTCCTCTCTCCTATCAGACACCCACGTTGAGTCAGTGACCTCATCATCCCCTCCCTTCTCATCACTGGAGCAAACCTGGCAGTATGCTGCAGCAGGGGGAACATGACTGCCAGATTGCTGTCCTTCTTGGGCACCCCCTCTGTCCGTGCTCACGTTACTGCCTTCATTTAGCTCAGTATCATCATCAGAGCCTTCCAAACGCTGGGCATCCTCCTGGAGCATGTACCCAACACTGTGGTCAAACAGTTCGAGGGACTCCTCATGATGACATGTTGGGGCTAGGAAAGGAGTCACTGATGCCATTGAGCCAAGGGAAGAGGCCACGCTGGCAGCTGCTTTGCCAGACAAAGTACCCTGAGCCTGCGTGAGAGAGGATGAGGAGGATGAGAACGGCTTGGTCATCCACTCAACCAAGTCTTCCGCATGTTGCGGCTAAACACGGCCAGCTGCTGAAAAAAAGGTCGAGCGTGTCCCATGGCCACGTGCTGATGAGGATGCACCGTGTGCATGACCAGCACTGTTGCCTCTAGACACAGAGCCTGCTTGCCCTCTTATATTGGCTTGTGACTGTCTGCCTCTCCTTGTTGGCCTTTCAGACATACTATTGGCCTGCAGTGAGCTGCACAAAACTGGACGTATTTCCAGTTACTGTACTGTGTACCCTGCACAGTTGCACCTACAGTATAGCTACCTGAAGACAAGTGAAGGTGTTATCATACTAATAATACTACAGGCAGGCAGTTGATTCTGCTAGCTGCAGTATAATCGGTTTTTATATATATATAGATATATATATATCTATATATATAGATATAGATATATATAGATATATATATCTATATATATCTATATCTATATATATAGATATATATAGATATAGATATATATATATATATATATATCTATATAGATCTATATAGATATAGATATCTATATATATCTATATCTATATAGATCTATATAGATATATATATATAAAAACCGATTATACTGCAGCTAGCAGAATCAACTGCCTGCCTGTAGTATTATTAGTATGATAACACCTGCACTTGTCTTCAGGTAGCTATACTGTAGGTGCAACTGTGCAGGGTACACAGTACAGTAACTGGAAATACGTCAAGAGCCTACACAAGCACCTGGCTGCAGGTAACTTTACTGTAGGTGAGACTGTGCAGGGTACACAGTACACTAGCTGGAAATATGTCAATGAGCCTACACAAGCACCTGGCTGCAGGTTGCTATGCTGTAGGTGAGACTGTGCAGGGTACACAGTACAGTAGCTGAAAATACTTTAATGAGCCTACACAAGCACCTGACTGCAGGTTGCTATACTGTAGGTGAGACTGTGCAGGGTACACAGTACAGTAGCTGGAAATACTTCAATGAGCCTACACAAGCACCTGGCTGCTGGTTGCTATACTGTAGGTGAGACTGTGCCGGGTACACAGTACAGTAGCTGGAAATACTTCAATGAGCCTACACAAGCACCTGGCTGCAGGTAGCTTTACTGTAGGTGAGACTGTGCAGGGTACACAGTACAGTAGCTGGAAATAGTTCAATGAGCCTACACAAGCATCTGGCTGCAGGTTTCTATACTGTAGGTGGGACTGTGCAGGGTACACAGTACAGTAGCTGGAAATACTTCAATGAGCCTACACAAGCACCTGGCTGCAGGTAGCTATACTGTAGGTGAGACTGTGCGGGGTACGCAGTACAGTAGCTGGAAATACTTCAATGAGCCTACATGAGCACCTGGCTGCAGGTAGCTATACTGTAAGTGAGACTGTGCGGGGCACGCAGTACAGTAACTGGAAATACTTCAATGAGCCTACAAAAGCATCTGGCTGCAGGTAGCTTTACTGCAGGTGAGACTGTGCAGGGTACAAGAAAAGTAGCTGGAAATACTTCAATGAGCCTACACAAGCACCTGGCTGCAGGTTGCTATACTGTAGGTGAGACTGTGCAGGGTACACAGTACAGTAGCTGGAAATACTTCAATGAGCCTACACAAGCACCTGGCTGCAGGTTTCTATACTGTAGGTGAGACTGTGCAGGGTACACAGTACAGTAGCTGGAAATACTTCAATGAGTCTACACAAGCACCTGGCTGCAGGTAGCTATACTGTAGGTGAGACTGTGCAGGGTACACAGTACAGTAGCTGGAAATAGCTCAATGAGCCTACACAAGCACCTGGCTGAAGGTAGCTATACTGTAGGTGAGACTGTGCGGGGTACACAGTACAGTAGCTGGAAATACTTCAATGAGTCTACACAAGCACCTGGCTGCAGGTTGCTATACTGTAGGCGAGACTGTGCAGGGTACACAGTACAGTAGCTGGAAATACTTCAATGAGCCTACACAAGCACCTGGCTGCAGGTTGCTATACTGTAGGTGAGACTGTGCAGGATACACAGTACAGTAGCTGGAAATACTTCAATGAGCCTACACAAGCACCTGGCTGCAAGTAGCTATACTGTAGGTGAGACTGTGCAGGGTAGACAGTACAGTAGCTGGAAATAGCTCAATGAGCCTACACAAGCACCTGGCTGCAGGTAGCTATACTGTAGGTGAGACTGTGCGGGGTACACAGTACAGTAGCTGGAAATACTTCAATGAGCCTACACAAGCACCTGGCTGCAGGTTGCTACACTGTAGGCGAGACTGTGCAGGGTACACAGTACAGTAGCTGGAAATACTTCAATGAGCCTACACAAGCACCTGGCTGCAGGTTGCTATACTGAAGGCGAGACTGTGCAGGGTACACAGTACAGTAGCTGGAAATACTTCAATGAGCCTACACAAGCACCTGGCTGCAGGTAGCTATACTGTAGGCGAGACTGTGCAGGGTACACAGTACAGTAGCTGGAAATACTTCAATGAGCCTACACAAGCACCTGGCTGCAGGTTGCTATACTGTAGGTGAGACTGTGCAGGGTACACATTACAGTAGCTGGAAATACTTCAATGAGCCCACACAAGCACCTGGCTGCAGGTTGCTATGCTGTAGGTGAGACTGTGCAGGGTACACAGTACAGTAGCTGGAAATACTTTAATGAGCCTACACAAGCACCTGGCTGCAGGTTGCTATACTGTAGGTGAGACTGTGCAGAGTACACAGTACAGTAGCTGGAAATACTTCAATGAGCCTACACAAGCACCTGGCTGCAAGTAGCTATACTGTAGGTGAGACTGTGCAGGGTACACAGTACAGTAGCTGGAAGTAGCTCAATGAGCCTACACAAGCACCTGGCTGCAGGTAGCTATACTGTAAGTGAGACTGTGCGGGGTACGCAGTACAGTAACTGGAAATACTTCAATGAGCCTACACAAGCACCTGGCTGCAGGTAGCTTTACTGTAGGTGAGACTGTGCAGGGTACAAGTACAGTAGCTGGAAATACTTCAATGAACGTACACCAGCACCTGGCTGCAGGTTGCTATACTGTAGGTGAGACTGTGCAGGGTACACAGTACAGTAGCTGGAAATACTTCAATGAGCCTACACAAGCACCTGGCTGCAGGTAGCTATAATGTAGGTGAGACTGTGCGGGGTACGCAGTACAGTAGCTGGAAATACTTCAATGAACCTACACAAGCACCTGGCTGCAGGTAGCTATACTGTGAGACTGTGCTGGGTACGCAGTACAGTAACTGGAAATACTTCAATGCGCCTACACAAGCACCTGGCTGCATGTTGCTATACTGTAGGTGAGACTGTGCAGGGTACACAGTACAGTAGCTGGAAATACTTCAATGAGTCTACACAAGCATCTGGCTGCAAGTAGCTATACTGTAGGTGAGACTGTGCAGGGTACACAGTACAGTAGCTGAAAATAGCTCAATGAGCCTACACAAGCACCTGGCTGCAGGTAGCTATACTGTAGGTGAGACTGTGCGGGGTACACAGTACAGTAGCTGGAAATACTTCAATGAGCCTACACAAGCACCTGGCTGCAGGTTGCTATACTGTAGGCGAGACTGTGCAGGGTACACAGTACAGTAGCTGGAAATACTGCACTGAGCCTACACAAGCACCTGGCTGCAGGTAGCTATACTGTAAGTGAGACTGTGCGGGGTACGCAGTACAGTAACTGGAAATACTTCAATGAGCCTACACAAGCACCTGGTTGCAAGTAGCTATACTGTAGGTGAGACTGTGCAGGGTACACAGTACAGTAGCTGGAAATACTTCAATGAGCCTACACAAGCACCTGGCTGCAAGTTGCTATACTGTAGGTGAGACTGTGCAGGATACACAGTACAGTAGCTGGAAATACTTCAATGAGCCTACACAAGCACCTGGCTGCAAGTAGCTATACTGTAGGTGAGACTGTGTGGGGTACACAGTACAGTAGCTGGAAATACTTCAATGAGCCTACACAAGCACCTGGCTGCAGGTTGCTACACTGTAGGCGAGACTGTGCAGGGTACACAGTACAGTAGCTGGAAATACTTCAATGAGCCTACACAAGCACCTGGCTGCAGGTTGCTATACTGAAGGCGAGACTGTGCAGGGTACACAGTACAGTAGCTGGAAATACTTCGATGAGCCTACACAAGCACCTGGCTGCAGGTAGCTATACTGTAGGTGAGACTGTGCAGGGTACACAGTACAGTAGCTGGAAATACTTCAATGAGCCTACACAAGCACCTGGCTGCAGGTTGCTATACTGTAGGTGAGACTGTGCAGGGTACACAGTACAGTAGCTGGAAATACTTCAATGAGCCTACACAAGCACCTGGCTGCAAGTAGCTATACTGTAGGTGAGACTGTGCAGGGTACACAGTACAGTAGCTGGAAGTAGCTCAATGAGCCTACACAAGCACCTGGCTGCAGGTAGCTATACTGTAAGTGAGACTGTGCGGGGTACGCAGTACAGTAACTGGAAATACTTCAATGAGCCTACACAAGCACCTGGCTGCAGGTAGCTTTACTGTAGGTGAGACTGTGCAGGGTACAAGTACAGTAGCTGGAAATACTTCAATGAACGTACACAAGCACCTGGCTGCAGGTTGTTATACTGTAGGTGAGACTGTGCAGGGTACACAGTACAGTAGCTGGAAATACTTCAATGAGCCTACACAAGCACCTGGCTGCAGGTAGCTATAATGTAGGTGAGACTGTGCGGGGTACGCAGTACAGTAGCTGGAAATACTTCAATGAACCTACACAAGCACCTGGCTGCAGGTAGCTATACTGTGAGACTGTGCTGGGTACGCAGTACAGTAACTGGAAATACTTCAATGAGCCTACACAACCACCTCACTGCATGTTGCTATACTGTAGGTGAGACTGTGCAGGGTACACAGTACAGTAGCTGGAAATACTTCAATGAGTCCACACAAGCACCTGGCTGCAGGTAGCTATACTGTAGTTGAGACTGTGCGGGGTACACAGTACAGTAGCTGGAAATACTTCAATGAGCCTACAAAAGCACCTGGCTGCAGGTTGCTATACTGTAGGCGAGACTGTGCAGGGTACACAGTACAGTAGCTGGAAATACTGCAATGAGCCTACACAAGCACCTGGCTGCAGGTAGCTATACTGTAAGTGAGACTGTGCGGGGTACGCAGTACAGTAACTGGAAATACTTCAATGAGCCTACACAAGCACCTGGTTGCAAGTAGCTATACTGTAGGTGAGACTGTGCAGGGTACACAGTACAGTAGCTGGAAATACTTCAATGAGCCTACACAAGCACCTGGCTGCAGGTTGCTATACTGTAGGTGAGACTGTGCAGGATACACAGTACAGTAGCTGGAAATACTTCAATCAGCCTACACAAGCACCTGGCTGCAAGTAGCTATACTGTAGGTGAGACTGTGCAGGGTAGACAGTACAGTAGCTGGAAATAGCTCAATGAGCCTACACAAGCACCTGGCTGCAGGTAGCTATACTGTAGGTGAGACTGTGCGGGGCACGCAGTACAGTAACTGGAAATACTTCAATGAGCCTACACAAGCACCTGGCTGCAGGTAGCTTTACTGCAGGTGAGACTGTGCAGGGTACAAGTAAAGTAGCTGGAAATACTTCAATGAGCCTACACAAGCACCTGGCTGCAGGTTGCTATACTGTAGGTGAGACTGTGCAGGGTACACAGTACAGTAGCTGGAAATACTTCAATGAGCCTACACAAGCACCTGGCTGCAGGTTGCTATACTGTAGGTGAGACTGTGCAGGGTACACATTACAGTAGCTGCAAACAGTTCAATGAGCCTACACAAGTATCTGGCTGCAGGTTTCTATACTGTAGGTGAGACTGTGCAGGGTACACAGTACAGTAGCTGGAAATACTTCAATGAGTCTACACAAGCACCTGGCTGCAGGTAGCTATACTGTAGGTGAGACTGTGCAGGGTACACAGTACAGTAGCTGGAAATAGCTCAATGAGCCTACACAAGCACCTGGCTGAAGGTAGCTATACTGTAGGTGAGACTGTGCGGGGTACACAGTACAGTAGCTGGAAATACTTCAATGAGTCTACGCAAGCACCTGGCTGCAGATTGCTATACTGTAGGCGAGACTGTGCAGGGTACACAGTACAGTAGCTGGAAATACTTCAATGAGCCTACACAAGCACCTGGCTGCAGGTTGCTATACTGTAGGTGAGACTGTGCAGGATACACAGTACAGTAGCTGGAAATACTTCAATGAGCCTACACAAGCACCTGGCTGCAAGTAGCTATACTGTAGGTGAGACTGTGCAGGGTAGACAGTACAGTAGCTGGAAATAGCTCAATGAGCCTACACAAGCACCTGGCTGCAGGTAGCTATACTGTAGGTGAGACTGTGCGGGGTACACAGTACAGTAGCTGGAAATACTTCAATGAGCCTACACAAGCACCTGGCTGCAGGTTGCTACACTGTAGGCGAGACTGTGCAGGGTACACAGTACAGTAGCTGGAAATACTTCAATGAGCCTACACAAGCACCTAGCTGCAGGTTGCTATACTGAAGGCGAGACTGTGCAGGGTACACAGTACAGTAGCTGGAAATACTTCAATGAGCCTACACAAGCACCTGGCTGCAGGTAGCTATACTGTAGGTGAGACTGTGCAGGGTACACAGTACAGTAGCTGGAAATACTTCAATGAGCCTACACAAGCACCTGGCTGCAGGTTGCTATACTGTAGGTGAGACTGTTCAGGGTACACATTACAGTAGCTGGAAATACTTCAATGAGCCCACACAAGCACCTGGCTGCAGGTTGCTATGCTGTAGGTGAGACTGTGCAAGGTACACAGTACAGTAGCTGGAAATACTTCAATGAGCCTACACAAGCACCTGGCTGCAGGTTGCTATACTGTAGGTGAGACTGTGCAGAGTACACAGTACAGTAGATGGAAATACTTCAATGAGCCTACACAAGCACCTGGCTGCAAGTAGCTATACTGTAGGTGAGACTGTGCAGGGTACACAGTACAGTAGCTGGAAGTAGCTCAATGAGCCTACACAAGCACCTGGCTGCAGGTAGCTATACTGTAAGTGAGACTGTGCGGGGTACGCAGTACAGTAACTGGAAATACTTCAATGAGCCTACACAAGCACCTGGCTGCAGGTAGCTTTACTGTAGGTGAGACTGTGCAGGGTACAAGTACAGTAGCTGGAAATACTTCAATGAACGTACACAAGCACCTGGCTGCAGGTTGCTATAATGTAGGTGAGACTGTGCGGGGTACGCAGTACAGTAGCTGGAAATACTTCAATGAACCTACACAAGCACCTGGCTGCAGGTAGCTATACTGTGAGACTGTGCTGGGTACGCAGTACAGTAACTGGAAATACTTCAATGAGCCTACACAAGCACCTGGCTGCATGTTGCTATACTGTAGGTGAGACTGTGCAGGGTACACAGTACAGTAGCTGGAAATACTTCAATGAACCTACACAAGCACCTGGCTGCAGGTAGCTATACTGTGAGACTGTGCTGGGTACGCAGTACAGTAACTGGAAATACTTCAATGAGTCTACACAAGCACCTGGCTGCAGGTAGCTATACTGTAGTTGAGACTGTGCGGGGTACACAGTACAGTAGCTGGAAATACTTCAATGAGCCTACAAAAGCACCTGGCTGCAGGTTGCTATACTGTAGGCGAGACTGTGCAGGGTACACAGTACAGTAGCTGGAAATACTGCAATGAGCCTACACAAGCACCTGGCTGCAGGTAGCTATACTGTAAGTGAGACTGTGCGGGGTACACAGTACAGTAGCTGGAAATACTTCAATGAGCCTACAAAAGCACCTGGCTGCAGGTTGCTATACTGTAGGCGAGACTGTGCAGGGTACACAGTACAGTAGCTGGAAATACTGCAATGAGCCTACACAAGCACCTGGCTGCAGGTAGCTATACTGTAAGTGAGACTGTGCGGGGTACACAGTACAGTAGCTGGAAATACTTCAATGAGCCTACACAAACAACCTGGCTGCATGTTGCTATACTGTAGGTGAGACTGTGCAGGGTACACAGTACAGTAGCTGGAAATACTTCAATGAGTCTACACAAGCACCTGGCTGCAGGTAGCTATACTGTAGTTGAGACTGTGCGGGGTACACAGTACAGTAGCTGGAAATACTTCAATGAGCCTACAAAAGCACCTGGCTGCAGGTTGCTATACTGTAGGCGAGACTGTGCAGGGTACACAGTACAGTAGCTGGAAATACTGCAATGAGCCTACACAAGCACCTGGCTGCAGGTAGCTATACTGTAAGTGAGACTGTGCGGGGTACGCAGTACAGTAACTGGAAATACTTCAATGAGCCTACACAAGCACCTGGTTGCAAGTAGCTATACTGTAGGTGAGACTGTGCAGGGTACACAGTACAGTAGCTGGAAATACTTCAATGAGCCTACACAAGCACCTGGCTGCAGGTTGCTATACTGTAGGTGAGACTGTGCAGGATACACAGTACAGTAGCTGGAAATACTTCAATCAGCCTACACAAGCACCTGGCTGCAAGTAGCTATACTGTAGGTGAGACTGTGCAGGGTAGACAGTACAGTAGCTGGAAATAGCTCAATGAGCCTACACAAGCACCTGGCTGCAGGTAGCTATACTGTAGGTGAGACTGTGCGGGGCACGCAGTACAGTAACTGGAAATACTTCAATGAGCCTACACAAGCACCTGGCTGCAGGTAGCTTTACTGCAGGTGAGACTGTGCAGGGTACAAGTAAAGTAGCTGGAAATACTTCAATGAGCCTACACAAGCACCTGGCTGCAGGTTGCTATACTGTAGGTGAGACTGTGCAGGGTACACAGTACAGTAGCTGGAAATACTTCAATGAGCCTACACAAGCACCTGGCTGCAGGTTGCTATACTGTAGGTGAGACTGTGCAGGGTACACAGTACAGTAGCTGCAAACAGTTCAATGAGCCTACACAAGTATCTGGCTGCAAGTTTCTATACTGTAGGTGAGACTGTGCAGGGTACACAGTACAGTAGCTGGAAATACTTCAATGAGTCTACACAAGCACCTGGCTGCAGGTAGCTATACTGTGAGACTGTGCTGGGTACGCAGTACAGTAACTGGAAATACTTCAATGAGCCTACACAACCACCTGGCTGCATGTTGCTATACTGTAGGTGAGACTGTGCAGGGTACACAGTACAGTAGCTGGAAATACTTCAATGAGCCTACACAAGCACCTGGCTGCAGGTAGCTATACTGTAGGTGAGACTGTGCAGGGTACACAGTACAGTATCTGGAAATACTTCAATGAGTCTACACAAGCACCTGGCTGCAAGTAGCTATACTGTAGGCGAGACTGTGCAGGGTACACAGTACAGTAGCTGGAAATAGCTCAATGAGCCTACACAAGCACCTGGCTGCAGGTAGCTAAACTGTAGGTGAGACTGTGCAGGGTACACAGTACAGTAGCTGGAAATACTTCAATGAGCCTACACAAGCACCTGGCTGCAGGTTGCTATACTGAAGGTGAGACTGTGCAGGGTACACAGTACAGTAGCTGGAAATACTTCGATGAGCCTACACAAGCACCTGGCTGCAGGTAGCTATACTGTAGGTGAGACTGTGCAGGGTACACAGTACAGTAGCTGGAAATACTTCAATGAGCCTACACAAGCACCTGGCTGCAGGTTGCTATACTGTAGGTGAGACTGTGCAGGGTACACATTACAGTAGCTGGAAATACTTCAATGAGCCTACACAAGCACCTGGCTGCAGGTTGCTATGCTGTAGGTGAGACTGTGCAGGGTACACAGTACAGTAGCTGGAAATACTTCAATGAGCCTACACAAGCACCTGGCTGCAAGTAGCTATACTGTAGGTGAGACTGTGCAGGGTACACAGTACAGTAGCTGGAAGTAGCTCAATGAGCCTACACAAGCACCTGGCTGCAGGTAGCTATACTGTAAGTGAGACTGTGCAGGGTACGCAGTACAGTAACTGGAAATACTTCAATGAGCCTACACAAGCACCTGGCTGCAGGTAGCTTTACTGTAGGTGAGACTGTGCAGGGTACAAGTACAGTAGCTGGAAATACTTCAATGAACGTACACAAGCACCTGGCTGCAGGTTGTTATACTGTAGGTGAGACTGTGCAGGGTACACAGTACAGTAGCTGGAAATACTTCAATGAGCCTACACAAGCACCTGGCTGCAGGTAGCTATAATGTAGGTGAGACTGTGCGGGGTACGCAGTACAGTAGCTGGAAATACTTCAATGAACCTACACAAGCACCTGGCTGCAGGTAGCTATACTGTGAGACTGTGCTGGGTACGCAGTACAGTAACTGGAAATACTTCAATGAGCCTACACAACCACCTGGCTGCATGTTGCTATACTGTAGGTGAGACTGTGCAGGGTACACAGTACAGTAGCTGGAAATACTTCAATGAGTCTACACAAGCACCTGGCTGCAGGTAGCTATACTGTGAGACTGTGCTGGGTACGCAGTACAGTAACTGGAAATACTTCAATGAGCCTACACAACCACCTGGCTGCATGTTGCTATACTGTAGGTGAGACTGTGCAGGGTACACAGTACAGTAGCTGGAAATACTTCAATGAGTCTACACAAGCACCTGGCTGCAGGTAGCTATACTGTAGGTGAGACTGTGCGGGGTACACAGTACAGTAGCTGGAAATACTTCAATGAGCCTACACAAGCACCTGGCTGCAGGTTGCTATACTGTAGGCGAGACTGTGCAGGGTACACAGTACAGTAGCTGGAAATACTGCAATGAGCCTACACAAGCACCTGGCTGCAGGTAGCTATACTGTAAGTGAGACTGTGCGGGGTACGCAGTACAGTAACTGGAAATACTTCAATGAGCCTACACAAGCACCTGGTTGCAAGTAGCTATACTGTAGGTGAGACTGTGCAGGGTACACAGTACAGTAGCTGGAAATACTTCAATGAGCCTACACAAGCACCTGGCTGCAGGTTGCAATACTGTAGGTGAGACTGTGTAGGATACACAGTACAGTAGCTGGAAATACTTCAATCAGCCTACACAAGCACCTGGCTGCAAGTAGCTATACTGTAGGTGAGACTGTGCAGGGTAGACAGTACAGTAGCTGGAAATAGCTCAATGAGCCTACACAAGCACCTGGCTGCAGGTAGCTATACTGTAGGTGAGACTGTGCAGGGTACACAGTACAGTAGCTGGAAATACTTCAATGAGCCTACATGAGCACCTGGCTGCAGGTTGCTATACTGTAGGCGAGACTGTGCAGGGTACACAGTACAGTAGCTGGAAATACTGCAATGAGCCTACACAAGCACCTGGCTGCAGGTAGCTATACTGTAAGTGAGACTGTGCGGGGTACGCAGTACAGTAACTGGAAATACTTCAATGAGCCTACACAAGCACCTGGTTGCAAGTAGCTATACTGTAGGTGAGACTGTGCAGGGTACACAGTACAGTAGCTGGAAATACTTCAATGAGCCTACACAAGCACCTGGCTGCAGGTTGCAATACTGTAGGTGAGACTGTGCAGGATACACAGTACAGTAGCTGGAAATACTTCAATCAGCCTACACAAGCACCTGGCTGCAAGTAGCTATACTGTAGGTGAGACTGTGCAGGGTAGACAGTACAGTAGCTGGAAATACTTCAATGAGCCTACATGAGCACCTGGCTGCAGGTTGCTATACTGTAGGTGAGACTGTGCAGGGTACACAGTACAGTAGCTGCAAACAGTTCAATGAGCCTACACAAGTATCTGGCTGCAGGTTTCTATACTGTAGGTGAGACTGTGCAGGGTACACAGTACAGTAGCTGGAAATACTTCAATGAGTCTACACAAGCACCTGGCTGCAGGTAGCTATACTGTAGGTGAGACTGTGCAGGGTACACAGTACAGTAGCTGGAAATAGCTCAATGAGCCTACACAAGCACCTGGCTGCAGGTAGCTATACTGTAGGTGAGACTGTGCAGGGTACACAGTACAGTAGCTGGAAATACTTCAATGAGCCTACATGAGCACCTGGCTGCAGGTTGCTATACTGTAGGTGAGACTGTGCAGGGTACACAGTACAGTAGCTGCAAACAGTTCAATGAGCCTACACAAGTATCTGGCTGCAGGTTTCTATACTGTAGGTGAGACTGTGCAGGGTACACAGTACAGTAGCTGGAAATACTTCAATGAGTCTACACAAGCACCTGGCTGCAGGTAGCTATACTGTAGGTGAGACTGTGCAGGGTACACAGTACAGTAGCTGGAAATAGCTCAATGAGCCTACACAAGCACCTGGCTGAAGGTAGCTATACTGTAGGTGAGACTGTGCGGGGTACACAGTACAGTAGCTGGAAATACTTCAATGAGTCTACACAAGCACCTGGCTGCAGGTTGCTATACTGTAGGCGAGACTGTGCAGGGTACACAGTACAGTAGCTGGAAATACTTCAATGAGCCTACACAAGCACCTGGCTGCAGGTTGCTATACTGTAGGTGAGACTGTGCAGGATACACAGTACAGTAGCTGGAAATACTTCAATGAGCCTACACAAGCACCTGGCTGCAAGTAGCTATACTGTAGGTGAGACTGTGCAGGGTAGACAGTACAGTAGCTGGAAATAGCTCAATGAGCCTACACAAGCACCTGGCTGCAGGTAGCTATACTGTAGGTGAGACTGTGCGGGGTACACAGTACAGTAGCTGGAAATACTTCAATCAGGCTACACAAGCACCTGGCTGCAGGTTGCTACACTGTAGGCGAGACTGTGCAGGGTACACAGTACAGTAGCTGGAAATACTTCAATGAGCCTACACAAGCACCTGGCTGCAGGTTGCTATACTGAATGCGAGACTGTGCAGGGTACACAGTACAGTAGCTGGAAATACTTCAATGAGCCTACACAAGCACCTGGCTGCAGGTAGCTATACTGTAGGTGAGACTGTGCAGGGTACACAGTACAGTAGCTGGAAATACTTCAATGAGCCTACACAAGCACCTGGCTGCAGGTTGCTATACTGTAGGTGAGACTGTGCAGGGTACACATTACAGTAGCTGGAAATACTTCAATGAGCCCACACAAGCACCTGGCTGCAGGTTGCTATGCTGTAGGTGAGACTGTGCAGGGTACACAGTACAGTAGCTGGAAATACTTCAATGAGCCTGCACAAGCACCTGGCTGCAGGTTGCTATACTGTAGGTGAGACTGTGCGGAGTACACAGTACAGTAGCTGGAAATAGTTAAATGAGCCTACACAAGCACCTGGCTGCAAGTAGCTATACTGTAGGTGAGACTGTGCAGGGTACACAGTACAGTAGCTGGAAGTAGCTCAATGAGCCTACACAAGCACCTGGCTGCAGGTAGCTATACTGTAAGTGAGACTGTGCGGGGTACGCAGTACAGTAACTGGAAATACTTCAATCAGCCTACACAAGCACCTGGCTGCAGGTAGCTTTACTGTAGGTGAGACTGTGCAGGGTACAAGTACAGTAGCTGGAAATACTTCAATGAACGTACACAAGCACCTGGCTGCAGGTTGCTATACTGTAGGTGAGACTGTGCAGGGTACACAGTACAGTAGCTGGAAATACTTCAATGAGCCTACACAAGCACCTGGCTGCAGGTAGCTATAATGTAGGTGAGACTGTGCGGGGTACGCAGTACAGTAGCTGGAAATACTTCAATGAACCTACACAAGCACCTGGCTGCAGGTAGCTATACTGTGAGACTGTGCTGGGTACACAGTACAGTAACTTGAAATACTTCAATGAGCCTACACAAGCACCTGGTTGCAAGTAGCTATACTGTAGGTGAGACTGTGCAGGGTACACAGTACAGTAGCTGGAAATACTTCAATGAGCCTACACAAGCACCTGGCTGCAAGTTGCTATACTATAGGTGAGACTGTGCAGGATACACAGTACAGTAGCTGGAAATACTTCAATGAGCCTACACAAGCACCTGGCTGCAAGTAGCTATACTGTAGGTGAGACTGTGCAGGGTAGACAGTACAGTAGCTGGAAATAGCTCAATGAGCCTACACAAGCACCTGGCTGCAGGTAGCTATACTGTAGGTGAGACTGTGCGGGGTACACAGTACAGTAGCTGGAAATACTTCAATGAGCCTACACAAGCACCTGGCTGCAGGTTGCTATACTGTAGGCGAGACTGTGCAGGGTACACAGTACAGTAGCTGGAAATACTGCAATGAGCCTACACAAGCACCTGGCTGCAGGTAGCTATACTGTAAGTGAGACTGTGCGGGGTACGCAGTACAGTAACTGGAAATACTTCAATGAGCTTACACAAGCACCTGGTTGCAAGTAGCTATACTGTAGGTGAGACTGTGCAGGGTACACAGTACAGTAGCTGGAAATACTTCAATGAGCCTACACAAGCACCTGGCTGCAAGTTGCTATACTGTAGGTGAGACTGTGCAGGATACACAGTACAGTAGCTGGAAATACTTCAATGAGCCTACACAAGCACCTGGCTGCAAGTAGCTATACTGTAGGTGAGACTGTGCAGGGTAGACAGTACAGTAGCTGGAAATAGCTCAATGAGCCTACACAAGCACCTGGCTGCAGGCAGCTATACTGTAGGTGAGACTGTGTGGGGTACACAGTACAGTAACTGGAAATACTGCAATGAGCCTACACAAGCACCTGGCTGCAGGTAGCTTTACTGTAGGTGAGACTGTGCAGGGTACAAGTACAGTAGCTGGAAATACTTCAATGAACGTACACAAGAACCTGGCTGCAGGTTGTTATACTGTAGGTGAGACTGTGCAGGGTACACAGTACAGTAGCTGGAAATACTTCAATGAGCCTACACAAGCACCTGGCTGCAGGTAGCTATAATGTAGGTGAGACTGTGCGGGGCACGCAGTACAGTAGCTGGAAATACTTCAATGAACCTACACAAGCACCTGGCTGCAGGTAGCTATACTGTGAGACTGTGCTGGGTACGCAGTACAGTAACTGGAAATACTTCAATGAGCCTACACAAGCACCTGGCTGCATGTTGCTATACTGTAGGTGAGACTGTGTGGGGTACACAGTACAGTAGCTGGAAATACTTCAATGAGCCTACACAAGCACCTGGCTGCAGGTAGCTATACTGTAGGTGAGACTGTGCGGGGTACACAGTACAGTAGCTGGAAATACTTCAATGAGCCTACACAAGCACCTGGCTGCAGGTTGCTACACTGTAGGCGAGACTGTGCAGGGTACACAGTACAGTAGCTGGAAATACTTCAATGAGCCTACACAAGCACCTGGCTGCAGGTAGCTATACTGTAGGTGAGACTGTGCAGGGTACACAGTACAGTAGCTGGAAATACTTCAATGAGCCTACACAAGCACCTGGCTGCAGGTTGCTATGCTGTAGGTGAGACTGTGCAGGGTACACAGTACAGTAGCTGGAAATACTTCAATGAGCCTACATAAGCACCTGACTGCAGGTTGCTATACTGTAGGTGAGACTGTGCAATGTACACAGTACAGTAGCTGGAAATACTTCAATGAGCATACACAAGCACCTGGCTGCAAGTAGCTATACTGTAGGTGAGACTGTGCAGGGTACACAGTACAGTAGCTGGAAGTAGCTCAATGAGCCTACACAAGCACCTGGCTGCAGGTAGCTATACTGTAAGTGAGACTGTGCGGGGTACACAGTACAGTAACTGGAAATACTTCAATGAGCCTACACAAGCACCTGGCTGCAGGTTGCTATACTGTAGGCGAGACTGTGCAGGGTACACAGTACAGTAACTTGAAATACTTCAATGAGCCTACACAAGCACCTGGCTGCAGGTTGCTATACTGTAGGTGAGACTGTGCAGGGTACACAGTACAGTAGCTGGAAATACTTCAATGAGTTTACACAAGCACCTGGCTGCAAGTAGCTATACTGTAGGTGAGACTGTGCAGGGTACACAGTACAGTAGCTGGAAATAGCTCAATGAGCCTACACAAGCACCTGGCTGCAGGTAGCTATACTGTAGGTGAGACTGTGCGGGGTACACAGTACAGTAGCTGGAAATACTTCAATGAGCCTACACAAGCACCTGGCTGCAGGTTGCTATACTGTAGGCGAGACTGTGCAGGGTACACAGTACAGTAGCTGGAAATACTGCAATGAGCCTACACAAGCACCTGGCTGCAGGTAGCTATACTGTAAGTGAGACTGTGCGGGGTACGCAGTACAGTAACTGGAAATACTTCAATGAGCCTACACAAGCACCTGTTTGCAAGTAGCTATACTGTAGGTGAGACTGTGCAGGGAACACAGTACAGTAGCTGGAAATAGCTCAATGAGCCTACACAAGCACCTGGCTGCAGGTAGCTATTCTGCAAGTGAGACTGTGCGGGGTACGCAGTACAGTAACTGGAAATACTTCAATGAGCCTACACAAGCACCTGGCTGCAGGTTGCTATACTGTAGGTGAGACTGTGCAGGGTACACAGTACAGTAGCTGGAAATACTTCAATGAGCCTACACAAGCACCTGGTTGCAAGTAGCTATACTGTAGGTGAGACTGTGCAGGGTACACAGTACAGTAGCTGGAAATAGCTCAATGAGCCTACACAAGCACCTGGCTGCAGGCTGCTATACTGTAGGCGAGACTGTGCAGGGTACACAGTACAGTAGCTGGAAATACTTTAATGAGCCTACACAAGCACCTGGCTGCTGGTTGCTATACTGTAGGTGAGACTGTGCAGGGTACACAGTACAGTAGCTGGAAATACTTCAATGAGCCTACACAAGCACCTGGCTGCAGGTAGCTTTACTGTAGGTGAGACTGTGCGGGTACACAGTACAGCAGCTGGAAATACTTCAATGAGCCTACACAAGCACCTGGCTGCAGGTAGCTATACTGTAGGTGAGACTGTGCGGGGTACACTGTACAGTAGCTGGAAATACTTCAATGAGCCTACACAAGCACCTGACTGCAGGTTGCTATACTGTAGACGAGACTGTGCAGGGTAACTGTACAGTAGCTGGAAATACTTCAATGAGCCTACACAAGCACCTGGCTTCAGGTTGCTATACTGTAGGTGAGACTGTGCAGGATACACAGTACAGTAGCTGGAAATACTTCAATGAGCCTACACAAGCACCTGGCTGCAAGTAGCTATACTGTAGGTTAGACTGTGCAGGGTACACAGTACAGTAGCTGGAAATAGCTCAATGAGCCTACACAAGCACCTGGCTGCAGGTAGCTATACTGTAGGTGAGACTGTGCGGGGTACACAGTACAGTAGCTGGAAATACTTCAATGAGCCTACACAAGCACCTAGCTGCAGGTTGCTATACTGTGGGCGAGACTGTGCAGGGTACACAGTACAGTAGCTGGAAATACTTCAATGAGCCTACACAAGCACCTGGCTGCAGGTTGCTATACTGTAGGCGAGACTGTGCAGGGTACACAGTACAGTAGCTGGAAATACTTCAATGAGCCTACACAAGCACCTGGCTGCAGGTAGCTATACTGTAGGTGAGACTGTGCAGGGTACACAGTGCAGTAGCTGGAAATACTTCAGTGAGCCTACACAAGCACCTGGCTGCAGGTAGCTATACTGTAGGTGAGACTGTGCAGGGTACACAGTACAGTAGCTGGAAATACTTCAATGAGCCTACACAAATACCTGGCTGCAGGTTGCTATACTGTAGGTGAGACTGTGCAGGGTACACAGTACAGTAGCTGGAAATACTTCAATCAGCCTACACAAGCACCTGGCTGCAAGTAGCTATACTGTAGGTGAGAATGTGCAGAGTACACAGTACAGTAGCTGGAAGTAGCTCAATGAGCCTACACAAGGACCTGGCTGCAGGTAGCTATACTGTAGGTGAGACTGTGCGGGGTACACAGTACAGTAGCTGGAAATACTTCAATGAGCCTACACAAGCACCTGGCTGCAGGTTGCTATACTGTAGGCGAGACTGTGCAGGGTACACAGTACAGTAGCTGGAAATACTTCAATGAGCCTACACAAGCACCTGGCTGCAGGTTGCTATACTGTAGGTGAGACTGTGCAGGATACACAGTACAGTAGCTGGAAATACTTCAATGAGCCTACACAAACACCTGGCTGCAGGTTGCTATGCTGTAGGTGAGACTGTGCAGGGTACACAGTACAGTAGCTGGAAATACTTCAATGAGCCTACACAAGCACCTGGCTGCTGGTTGCTATACTGTAGGTGAGACTGTGCAGGGTACACAGTACAGTAGCTGGAAATACTTCAATGACCCTACATGAGCACCTGGCTGCAGGTAGCTTTACTGTAGGTGAGACTGTGCAGGGTACACAGTACAGCAGCTGGAAATACTTCAATGAGCCTACACAAGCACCTGGCTGCAAGTAGCTATACTGTAGGTGAGACTGTGCAGGGTACACAGTACAGTAGCTGGAAATAGCTCAATGAGCCTACACAAGCACCTGGCTGCAGGTAGCTATACTGTAGGTGAGACTGTGCGGGGTACACAGTACAGTAGCTGGAAATACTTCAATGAGCCTACACAAGCACCTGGCTGCAGGTTGCTATACTGTAGGTGAGACTTTGCAGGGTACACAGTACGGTAGCTGGAAATACTTCAATGAGCCTACACAAGCACCTGGCTGCAAGTAGCTATACTGTAGGTGAGAATGAGCAGAGTACACAGTACAGTAGCTTGAAGTAGCTCAATGAGCCTACACAAGGACCTGGCTGCAGGTAGCTATACTGTAGGTGAGACTGTGCGGGGTACACAGTACAGTAGCTGGAAATACTTCAATGAGCCTACACAAGCACCTGGCTGCAGGTTGCTATACTGTAGGCGAGACTGTGCAGGGTACACAGTACAGTAGCTGGAAATACTTCAATGAGCCTACACAAGCACCTGGCTGCAGGTTGCTATACTGTAGGTGAGACTGTGCAGGATACACAGTACAGTAGCTGGAAATACTTCAATGAGCCTACACAAGCACCTGGCTGCAGGTTGCTATGCTGTAGGTGAGACTGTGCAGAGTACACAGTACAGTAGCTGGAAATTCTTTAATGAGCCTACACAAGCACCTGACTGCAGGTTGCTATACTGTAGGTGAGACTGTGCAGGGTACACAGTACAGTAGCTGGAAATACTTCAATGAGTGGCTGGGGGCGTGGCCAAGATGGAGCTGTGAGAGGCAGCTTTTCTGGGGAGCTCCGCTGATCCACAGTTTATCCGGATCCATCGCCACTAAATCTCTCAGGAAAACACTCCTGCTGACCGTGGGGGACCTGGGGAAGACCTGCCTGCAGAGGGGGGAGGAAAATTTGCTGTCTCCGACCCGTGATCGGCGCTCCGCCGCCGCTCGGGCCTACCTCCGATGTATAGGTCGAAGCCGCGGCCTTTCCTGGCGGATCGCGCCGAGGACCGGGTGCTCATCCTCGCGATCGGATCGGCTGCGGGGTTCCATTGGCTGCCGGGGAGCACGGCGGGGAGCGGGTGAGGCGACCCCTGGACGGATTACAGGCTGGGCCTGGGCCTGAAGTCTCTCCCCTTCCTGTGTTTACTAGGCCGGGACCGCGGCCTTTCCTGGAGGATCGGAGCCCTCTGACCGGCTGGAGGGGGGCCTGAACCTTGTGGCCTGAGAAGTGACCCTATAGCAGCTTAGGGCGGCTGCCTGAACAGAGGAGGAACTCCTGAGCACCTCCACCCCTGACATCTCACTGTGGAGGAATCCTAAACAGCAGCATCAGCAGATCGCTAAGCCGGCGGCTTTTCTTCACATGCACCGCCGATCGTCCCAGCCTGCCAGAGGAAGGGGTAAGAAACTAAAATTCCCCCCTGAACCGGTGGAGATAGAGGCAGCCTGTGCAGGCCGCGTGGGGTCCGGGGGGCACGCTATCAGCAATATGGCGTCCCAGACAGAGCAGCCAGAGCAGTCTCCCTCTACACAGCCAGGCCTGGCTGATGTCCTGGCTGCTTTTGGAAATTGCCAAGCCTCCCTTACTACCCTCACCTCCAAGGTAGATGCTGTGCAACTAGATGTTGGCTTAATAAGGTTGGACATGGATAAAATAAGGGGTAGACTTTCTGTTGCAGAACAGCGTCTGGGGCACGTGGAGGACACTGTCGAGTCTCACGGAGCAGACTTGCGGGCCCTGCAAACCAAAATTAAAGCACTGGAATATAAATCCGAGGATGCGGAAAATAGTAATACTAGGAACAACCTCCGTATTGTAGGTCTGGCGGAAGGAGCTGAGGGGAAATGTCCGACGGAGTTTATCGAAGGCCTGTTACGTTCCCTCCTACCGGGGGCTCAATTTTCACCTTTCTATGCGGTGGAGCGAGCTCACCGGATCCCTCCCAAGCCGGGCCCCCCTGGAGTGCCGCCGCGTACATTTATCCTAAAGTTTCTGAACTTCCGTGACAGGGATGAAGTGCTCCGGGCTGCTAGAGTGCAGGGAGAAATACGCCATCAAAATAACAAGCTACTTATCTTCCCTGACTACTCTGTAGAAACTCAAAAGCTCAGACGCTCCTTCGACCAGGTGAAGGCAGCCATGCGTCTTAAGGGCATTCGATACAGTGTTCTGTTTCCAGCACGGTTAAGAGTTCAAGACGGGGAAACTACCAGATTTTTTACCTCCCCCAGGGATGCTAACGCATGGCTGGAATCATTGCCCCCCAACCGTTAACCGCTGCAGCATGCTCTTCTATACTTCTGTTCTGATTACTAGCCACTGATTATTTAAATCTGGACAGGGGAATTAATCTTGCACCTGTTGTGCCCTTTGTTTTCCCTGTAGGTTTACAATATAAGTATTGTGCCCCTGGCTATGCCAGGTGATATCTACTTCCAGGCCTGCCACTGTTTGATTCTACTGTGGGATAACTTTTTTTTTTTTTTTTTGCCCTCTACAAGATGTTCCTGAGTTGCTGGGATCTTTAGAGATGAAGATTGCTTATGTTATACTGACCTACTGCAGAAATGACCTGTTTGGCTCTTATGGAGGCTCAGATTTCAGTGGTGCTTGCAGTGTTTATGGGATGGTCACTGGCGGACTCTAGTGACCGTTACACGAATTACAGGATAGATCCTTCCTCTTCTTCCACTTGCAGTGTAATACACCTGTTCTTATGATTGCCTGGTCTGGACTTCCAATCTAGGAGACAATCAATTGCTAACCGCATTCGAGGGAGATAAACACTTTGCCAGAATACCTGCCTAGGAGTATGGTGCACCCTGTCTTCCTGAGTTACGGGATGTTTCTTCTCACCTATCCTAAACAGAGAACATTTTGTGTTTGTTTTTTCTATTTTTCATTTTTCAGATGCTGCTAGGGTGTTTTTATTTTATTTTTTCTTTATTTATATGAGACGGTCCGAAATAACCCTGTTTTTGGTTGGATCACTATATTTCTCCTAATTCCTAATGGCGGCGGAGTCTCACGTCACCTTACGTGGACAATTCACTCCACAAAGCTTCTGCACCCACTGGTTCACGCTCCCTGAACTTGGGGTTTGATTTTTCTTTTTTTTTTTTTTTTGATGTTTGGGGAACAAGGCATTCCTAGGTTGGGGTGGGGGATGCGGAGTGGGGGGCGGGGCTTAATGCTGGGACTGTTTTTGTTAAAATTTTTTTGTTGTTTCAGGTGCTTTAGATATGACACATGTTTGAACAGAACCATTTACACAGTGCTATGTAGAATAATATGTGTGGCTGGAATGGGATGCTGCCTGTCTGGTGTGGTGCGTGACTGCATCTCCCCTATACCTCATATTTCATGGCTGAGTTAAAGGTAATTTCATGGAACGTTCGGGGGCTCAATACCGCTCTTAAGCGTTCCCTGGTGTTTCGTTTCCTTCGCTCCCACAACCCGCAGATCTGTATTCTCCAGGAGACACATCTGCAGCAAAACAAGACGGTATGTCTTAGGAAAGCCTGGGTGGGCCTTAACTACCATTCCACCTTTTCCACCTATGCCCGTGGGGTTAGCATCCTGGTCCACAAGACACTACCGTTTAGGCTGATTGAGGTTACAACAGATAAAGAAGGGAGATTTGTTATTATACATGCTAATATATTTGATAAAAATGTGGTACTAGTTGGGCTTTACGTTCCTCTGCCAGCATCTGGCAGGGTCCTTCATGAGATCATGCAAATAGCGGTGCAATTTGATACCGCATTGGTGTACCTCATGGGGGACTTTAACATGGTTCCACTGGTGGAACTTGACCGGCTACAATCCTCGGCTCGGGACACTCCGGACCTCAGGCAGTGGGCGGAAACTTTTGCCCTCACTGACGTTTGGAGGCACCTGTACCCGACATTGAAAGTCTACACTTGTCATTCAGCCTCCCACAAAACGCTGTCTAGAATAGATCTTGTCTATGCTTCAGGCCCTGCACTCCAATACGTACATGACCTATCTGTGCTTCCCAGGGGAATTTCAGACCATGCACCATTATGTTTGACACTGACGCTGTCTGTTCCACCGGGGACTCGCCTGTGGTGCTTATCCAGATTTTGGGCTAATGATGAGAGATTGTTGGAACCCCTAACGGCCTCTATCTGCAATTTCTGGACAGACAATGCTGAATCAGCTGCCCCTTCTGTTGTATGGGACTCCTTTAAAGCTTGGATACGTGGGGAGTATGGGCATAGTATCACTCGGCTCAAGCGTGACTCTACTCGCTCCATAGATGAGCTGGAGGCATTGGCTGGTAGGTTGGAGGCTGAATATGTTTCTGCTCCTGGGGAGGACCGGTATAGGGCGTGGAAAAGGGCTCTGCGTGACCTATCCACTCTTAGGATGGCCCAGACGGACAAGGCCTTGCTGTACTCTGCTCAGCGGGTGTTCGAACATGGTGGTAAAAATGGGAAGCTCCTTGCATGGCTGGCTAAAGGTAACATACCCTCTACCCCCATAGGTTCCATTAGAGACAATACTGGTCAGATCCTCACCGCCCCTGGTAATATTAATGACCGTTTTCGAGAATACTTTCAGGAGGTTTACTCCTCAAGAGATGTTGCAGCAGACTCATCCATGTCCTCATTTTTTGACTCCCTGTCTATCCCTGTTTTGTCTGAGGAAGCAAGGGAGGGGCTGGAGGCTGACGTCACACTTGAGGAGATCCAAGTTGCCATGGGACACCTTAGGGGAGGGAAGGCCCCGGGTGCAGATGGGTTACCATCTGAATTTTACACCAATTTTTCTGAATTATTGGCCCCTAAGCTGACTTCACTGCTCTCTAAATTTGCAACTCTGCCAGCCCTACCTGACTCAATGAATGAGGCGGTTATTGTTCTGGTTCCTAAACCAGGAAAGGACCCTCTTGATTGCGCATCGTACCGGCCCATCTCGTTGCTTAATGTTGACGCCAAGATCTTTGCTAAGGTCTTGGCCACCTGACTATCTCATGTAATAGAAGATCTAGTGGGTATAGACCAGACAGGATTTATGCCAGGAAAGGGTACAGATATAAATATTAGGCGCCTATTTTTAAACTTAGCAACATCGCATGACAACACGGGGTCCAGGGTTATTGCCTCTTTAGATGCCGAGAAGGCTTTCGACTCCGTCGAATGGAAATTTTTATGGGAGACTTTACGTAGATTCGGATTTGGTCCCAAGTTTATTCACGGAGTACGATTGCTGTACCGCTCCCCCCGAGCACGGGTTCGCACTAACAATTGGGTCTCAGACTCCTTTGACTTGTTTCGCGGTACGAGGCAGGGATGCCCGCTCTCCCCCAGCCTGTTCGCCCTGGCGCTGGAGCCCCTGGCAATTGCCATTAGGAGTGCACCGGACGTTCAGGGCCTGCGGGTGGGTATGATGGAAGAGCGCCTCTCCCTATATGCCGATGACGCGTTATTGTACCTAAACGATGCTGGGCCCTCTCTTCAAGCTGCCTTGCATATTTTTGACAGTTTTGGTGCACTCTCGGGAGTTAAAATAAATTGGACCAAATCAGTCCTATTTTTTATAGATGATGGAGCTAACTCTGGGCCCCTCTCCTCCCCGTTACAAAGGGTTAGGGAATTTAAATATCTTGGTGTTGTGATCACTAGAAATCCCTCTGATTTTATTATAAAAAATCTGACCCCTGTCCTGAACACCCTACGTTCGAAATGTGCTGCCTGGGAGAGTCTTCCTCTGAATCTTCTGGGTCGCATTAGTCTCCTTAAAATGATAATATTGCCCAAATTTAACTATTTGTTTAGGAATTGTCCGATTTGGGTCCCCGTCTCATTCTTTAAGGACATTGACCGTATAGTGGGATCCTTTATTTGGTCGGGGGGGAACCCTAGGTTGGCACGCACTACGTTGTGTTTACCTGCAGATTTGGGCGGACTTGCTCTCCCAGATTTTCAGATATATTTTTGGGCAGCCATGTTGGTGACGGTGCACTGGTGGTTCCAGGGTTCTAGATCCAATGTGGCAACCTGTCTCGAGGCGAATATCCTGGGTTCACTGACGGACCTTCGGAACTTTCCCTATAGAGGACCCAGGGCATATTGTGGGGTCCCTGGGCCTACTAGGGCAACTTGGAGGGTATGGGAGGCGGCTAGGCGCAGATATTTGAGACCTGGCCAATTATCTCCAGCTCATCCCTTATGGGGAAACCCACGACTTAAACACTTTCGTATGATACCGGACCCACAGGTGTGGGCCAGATATGGTGTAACCACGTTGGAACACGTAATGTCTGGGGGACAACTGCTCTCCTTGCATGAGCTTACGGCTAAATTTGGGTTGCCCCGTTGGATGGGGTTTCGGTACATACAGCTGAGACATGCGGCCAGGGCTCAATTCCCGCAAACCCCCCTGTTACAGACGGATCCCATTGAAGATCTCCTATCTCCTGGAGACTTGATTAAACCCCTATCCTCTCTTTATAATGCGTTACTTGGAAGGGATTCCCCCAAGATAAATGAACTATGGGAAAGATGGCGGGCTGATATTCCGTCATTGGATAGAGAGGGATGGGAGGACTGTTTAGAGTATGGCCCGAAATTGGTGATAGCATCCAAGGACAAACTGATTCAAGTTAAATTTATACACAGGATCTACTATACCCCGCAGAGACTCCATCGCATATTCCCTGAGAGAGACCCCATGTGTCCTAAATGCAAAATTCATATAGGCACATTTATACATATGTTCTGGGAGTGCCCAGTCGTTGCACTATTCTGGACTAAGATAATAGGTGAAATTAACTCCAGACTGCAGACCTCTATTCCGCTCTTACCGGCTATGGCGTTGCTGGGGATACATGACGATGAGCAGAGGCCATATCATCTTAAATTACTAATTTCCTTCCTTCTTTTCTATGCCAAAAAAGAAATACTCATGAAATGGATAGATTCTTCCCCTCCATCCTTTTCAGCCTGGGAGGCACAGATTGAGGCAGTAATCCCAATGTATAAAATGACATATATAAACCGTGGTTGTCCGTGGAAGTTTGAAAAAGTTTGGGCTCCGTGGATGGCCTCGTAGAGAAACACTTAGTTCATTACGATCATCTGCCCCAAGAGGGGAGGGCTTTGGAGGGTGGCGGGTGGACGGTACTTGTTGAGAATGGTACTATTATCCCTACGTATTACTTGTGGGCTTTGCATATTGTATTCCTTATCCTAAAATGTGTAATCTACATATGTTGTGTATTGTACTCTGTTGAATGGTATTCTGTAACTCTAATTTATCTTGTACAACAATAAAGCACCACTGTTTTTGTTAAAAAAAAAGGAAATACTTCAATGAGCCTACACAAGCACCTGGCTGCTGGTTGCTATACTGTAGGTGAGACTGTGCAGGGTACACAGTACAGTAGCTGGAAATACTTCAATGACCCTACATGAGCACCTGGCTGCAGGTAGCTTTACTGTAGGTGAGACTGTGCAGGGTACACAGTACAGTAGCTGGAAATACTTCAATGAGCCTACACAAGCACCTGGCTGGAGGTAGCCATACTGTAGGTGAGACTGTGCAGGGTACACAGTACAGTAGCTGGAAATACTTCAATGAGCCTACACAAGCATCTGGCTGCAGGTTTCTATACTGTAGGTGGGACTGTGCAGGGTACACAGTACAGTAGCTGGAAATACTTTAATGAGCCTACACAAGCACCTGACTGCAGGTTGCTATACTGTAGGTGAGACTGTGCAGGGTACACAGTACAGTAGCTGGAAATACTTCAATGAGCCTACACAAGCACCTGGCTGCTGGTTGCTATACTGTAGGTGAGACTGTGCAGGGTACACAGTACAGCAGCTGGAAATACTTCAATGACCCTACATGAGCACCTGGCTGCAGGTAGCTTTACTGTAGGTGAGACTGTGCAGGGTACACAGTACAGCAGCTGGAAATACTTCTATGAGCCTACACAAGCACCTGGCTGCAGGTAGCTATACTGTAGGTGAGACTGTGCAGGGTACACAGTACAGTAGCTGGAAATAGTTCAATGAGCCTACACAAGCATCTGGCTGCAGGTTTCTATACTGTAGGTGGGACTGTGCAGGGTACACAGTACAGTAGCTGGAAATACTTCAATGAGCGTACACAAGCACCTGGCTGCAGGTAGCTATACTGTAGGTGAGACTGTGCGGGGTACGCAGTACAGTAGCTGGAAATACTTCAATGAGCCTACACAAGCACCTGGCTGCAGGTAGCTATACTGTAAGTGAGACTGTGCGGGGTACGCAGTACAGTAACTGGAAACACTTCAATGAGCCTACACAAGCACCTGGCTGCTGGTTGCTATACTGTAGGTGAGACTGTGCAGGGTACACAGTACAGTAGCTGGAAATACTTCAATGAGCCTACACAAGCACCTGGCTGCACGTTGCTATACTATAGGTGAGACTGTTCAGGGTACACAGTACAGTAGCTGGAAATAGTTTAATGAGCCTACACAAGTATCTGGCTGCAGGTTTCTATACTGTAGGTGAGACTGTGCAGGGTACACAGTACAGTAGCTGGGATACTTCAATGAGCCTACACAAGCACCTGGCTGCAGGTAGCTATACTGTAGGTGAGCTGTGCAGGGTACACAGTACAGTAGCTGGAAATAGCTCAATGAGCCTACACAAGCACCTGGCTGCAGGTATCTATACTGTAGGTGAGACTGTGCGGGGTACACAGTACAGTAGCTGGAAATACTTCAATGAGACTACACAAGCACCTGACTGCAAGTAGCTGTACTGTAGGTGAGACTGTGCAGGGTACACAGTACAGTAGCTGGAAATAGCTCAATGAGCCTACACAAGCACCTGGCTGCAGGTAGCTATACTGTAGGTGAGACTGTGCGGGGTACACAGTACAGTAGCTGGAAATACTTTAATGAGCCTAAACAAGCACCTGGCTGCAGGTTGCTATACTGTAGGCGAGACTGTGCAGGGTACACAGTACAATAGCTGGAAATAGTTCAATGAGCCTACACAAGCATCTGGCTGCATGTTTCTATACTGTAGGTGGGACTGTGCAGGGTACACAGTACAGTAGCTGGAAATACTTCAATGAGCGTACACAAGCACCTGGCTGCAGGTAGCTATACTGTAGGTGAGACTGTGCGGGGTATGCAGTACAGTAGCTGGAAATACTTCAATGAGCCTACACAAGCACCTGGCTGCAGGTAGCTATACTGTAAGTGAGACTGTGCGGGGTACGCAGTATAGTAACTGGAAATACTTCAATGAGCCTACACAAGCACCTGGCTGCAGGTAGCTTTACTGTAGGTGAGACTGTGCAGGGTACAAGTACAGTAGCTGGAAATACTTCAATGAGCCTACACAAGCACCTGGCTGCAGGTTGCTATACTGTAAGTGAGACTGTGCAGGGTACACAGTACAGTAGCTGGAAATACTTCAATGAGCCTACACAAGCACCTGGCTGCAGGTTGCTATACTATAGGTGAGACTGTGCAGGGTACACAGTACAGTAGCTGGAAATAGTTCAATGAGCCTACACAAGTATCTGGCTGCAGGTTTCTATACTGTAGGTGAGACTGTGCAGGGTACACAGTACAGTAGCTGGAAATAGTTCAATGAGCACCTGAGCACAAGCACCTGGCTGCAGGTAGCTATACTGTAGGTGAGCTGTGCAGGGTACACAGTACAGTTGCTGGAAATAGCTCAATGAGCCTACACAAGCACCTGGCTGCAGGTTGCTATACTGTAGGTGAGACAGTGCAGTGTACACAGTACAGTAGTTGGAAATACTTCAATGATCCTACACAAGCACCTGGCTGCAAGTAGCTGTACTGTAGGTGAGACTGTGCAGGGTACACAGTATAGTAGCTGGAAATAGCTCAATGAGATTACACAAGCACCTGGCTGCAGGTAGCTATACTGTAGGTGAGACTGTGTGGGGTACACAGTACAGTAGCTGGAAATACTTCAATGAGCCTACACAAGCACCTGGCTGCAGGTTGCTATACTGTAGGCGAGACTGTGCAGTGTACACAGTACAATAGCTGGAAATAGTTCAATGAGCCTACACAAGCATCTGGCTGCAGGTTTCTATACTGTAGGTGGGACTGTGCAGGGTACACAGTACAGTAACTGGAAATACTTCAATGAGCGTACACAAGCACCTGGCTGCAGGTAGCTATACTGTAGGTGAGACTGTGCGGGCTACGCAGTACAGTAGCTGGAAATAGCTCAATGAGCCTACACAAGCACCTGGCTGCAGGTTGCTATACTGTAGGTGAGACTGTGCGGGGTCCGCAGTACAGTAGCTGGAAATACTTCAAAGAGCCTATACAAGCACCTGGCTGCAGGTAGCTATACTGTAAGTGAGACTGTGCGTGGTACGCAGTACAGTAACTGGAAATACTTCAATGAGCCTACACAGCACCTGGCTGCAGGTAGCTTTACTGTAGGTGAGACTGTGCAGGGTACAAGTACAGTAGCTGGAAATACTTCAATGAGCCTACACAAGCACCTGGCTGCAGGTTGCTATACTGTAGGTGAGACTGTGCAGGGTACACAGTAAAGTAGCTAGAAATACTTCAATGAGCCTACACAAGCACCTGGCTGCAGGTTGCTATACTATAGGTGAGACTGTGCAGGGTACACAGTACAGTAGCTGGAAATAGTTCAATGAGCCTACACAAGTATCTGACTGCAGGTGGCTATACTGTAGGTGAGACGGTGCAGGGTACACAGTACAGTAGCTGGAAATACTTCAATGAGCCTACACAAGCACCTGGCTGCAAGTAGCTGTACTGTAGGTGAGACTGTGCAGGGTACACAGTACAGTAGCTGGAAATAGCTCAATGAGCCTACACAAGCACCTGGCTGCAGGTAGCTATACTGTAGGTGAGACTGTGTGGGGTACACAGTACAGTAGCTGGAAATACTTCAATGAGCCTACACAAGCACCTGGCTGCAGGTTGCTATACTCTAGGCGAGACTGTGCAGGGTATACAGTACAATAGCTGGAAATATGTCAGTGAGCCTACACAAGTACCTGGCTGCAAGTTGCTATGCTGTAGGTGAGACTGTGCAGGGTACACATTACAGTAGCTGGAAATACTTCAATTAGCCTACACAAGCACCTGGCTGCAGGATGCTATGCTGTAGGTGAGACTGTGCAGGGTACACAGTACAGTAGCTGGAAATACTTTAATGAGCCTACACAAGCACATGACTGCAGGTTGCTATACTGTAGGTGAGACTGTGCAGGGTACACAGTACAGTAGCTGGAAATACTTCAATGAGCCTACACAAGCACCTGGCTGCTGGTTGCTAAACTTTAGGCGAGACTGTGCAGGGTACACAGTACAGTAGCTGGAAATACTTCAATGAGCCTACACAAGCACCTGGCTGCAGGTAGCTTTACTGTAGGTGAGACTGTGCAGGGTACACAGTACAGCAGCTGGAAATACATCAATGAGCCTACACAAGCACCTGGCTGCAGGTAGCTATACTGTAGGTGAGACTGTGCAGGGTACACAGTACAGTAGCTGGAAATAGTTCAATGAGCCTACACAAGCATCTGGCTGCAGGTTTCTATACTGTAGGTGGGACTGTGCAGGATACACAGTAGAGTAGCTGGAAATACTTCAATGAGCCTACACAAGAACCTGGCTGCAGGTAGCTATAATGTAGGTGAGACTGTGCGGGGTACGCAGTACAGTAGCTGGAAATACTTAAATGAGCCTACACAAGCACCTGGCTGCAGTTAGCTATACTGTAAGTGAGACTGTGCTGGGTACGCAGTACAGTAACTGGAAATACTTCAATGAGCCTACACAAGCACCTGGCTGCAGGTTGCTATGCTGTAGGTGAGACTGTGCAGGGTACACAGTACAGTAGCTGGAAATACTTCAATGACCCTACATGAGCACCTGGCTGCAGGTAGCTTTACTGTAGGTGAGACTGTGCAGGGTACACAGTACAGCAGCTGGAAATACTTCAATGAGCCTACACAAGCACCTGGCTGCAGGTAGCTATACTGTAGGTGAGACTGTGCAGGGTACACAGTACAGTAGCTGGAAATAGTTCAATGAGCCTACACAAGCATCTGGCTGCAGGTTTCTATACTGTAGGTGGGACTGTGCAGGGTACACAGTACAGTAGCTGGAAATACTTTAATGAGCCTACACAAGCACCTGACTGCAGGTTGCTATACTGTAGGTGAGACTATGCAGGGTACACAGTACAGTATCTGGAAATACTTCAATGAGCCTACACAAGCACCTGGCTGCTGGTTGCTATACTGTAGGTGAGACTGTGCAGTTTACACAGTACAGTAGCTGGAAATACTTCAATGACCCTACATGAGCACCTGGCTACAGGTAGCTTTACTGTAGGTGAGACTGTGCAGGGTACACAGTACAGCAGCTGGAAATACTTCAATGAGCGTACACAAGCACCTGGCTGCAGGTAGCTATACTGTAGGTGAGACTGTGCAGGGTACACAGTACAGTAGCTGGAAATAGTTCAATGAGCCTACACAAGCATCTGGCTGCAGGTTTCTATACTGTAGGTGGGACTGTGCAGGGTACACAGTACAGTAGCTGGAAATACTTCAATGAGCGTACACAAGCACCTGGCTGCAGGTAGCTATACTGTAGGTGAGACTGTGCGGGGTACGCAGTACAGTAGCTGGAAATACTTCAGTGAGCCTACACAAGCACCTGCTGCAGGTAGCTATACTGTAGGTTAGACTGTGCGGGTTCCGCAGTACAGTAGCTGGAAATACTTCAATGAGCCTACACAAGCACCTGGCTGCTGGTTGCTATACTGTAGGTGAGACTGTGCAGGGTACACAGTACAGTAGCTGGAAATACTTCAATGAGCCTACACAAGCACCTGGCTGCAGGTTGCTATATTATAGGTGAGACTGTTCAGGGTACACAGTACAGTAGCTGGAAATAGTTCAATGAGCCTACACAAGTATCTGGCTGCAGGTTTCTATACTGTAGGTAAGACTGTGCAGGGTACACAGTACAGTAGCTGGAATACTTCAATGAGCCTACACAAGCACCTGGCTGCAGGTAGCTATACTGTAGGTGAGCTGTGCAGGGTACACAGTACAGTAGCTGGAAATAGCTCAATGAGCCTACACAAGCACCTGGCTGCAGGTATCTATACTGTAGGTGAGACTGTGCGGGGTACACAGTACAGTAGCTGGAAATACTTCAATGAGCCTACACAAGCACCTGGCTGCAGGTTGCTATACTGTAGGTGAGACGGTGCAGGGTACACAGTACAGTAGCTGGAAATACTTCAATGAGCCTACACAAGCACCTGGCTGCAAGTAGCTGTACTGTAGGTGAGACTGTGCAGGGTACACAGTACAGTAGCTGGAAATAGCTCAATGAGCCTACACAAGCACCTGGCTGCAGGTAGCTATACTGTAGGTGAGACTGTGCGGGGTACACAGTACAGTAGCTGGAAATACTTTAATGAGCCTACACAAGCACCTGGCTGCAGGTTGCTATACTGTAGGCGAGACTGTGCAGGGTACACAGTACAATAGCTGGAAATAGTTCAATGAGCCTACACAAGCATCTGGCTGCATGTTTCTATACTGTAGGTGGGACTGTGCAGGGTACACAGTACAGTAGCTGGAAATACTTCAATGAGCGTACACAAGCACCTGGCTGCAGGTAGCTATACTGTAAGTGAGACTGTGCGGGGTACGCAGTATAGTAACTGGAAATACTTCAATGAGCCTACACAAGCACCTGGCTGCAGGTAGCTTTACTGTAGGTGAGACTGTGCAGGGTACAAGTACAGTAGCTGGAAATACTTCAATGAGCCTACACAAGCACCTGGCTGCAGGTTGCTATACTGTAAGTGAGACTGTGCAGGGTACACAGTACAGTAGCTGGAAATACTTCAATGAGCCTACACAAGCACCTGGCTGCAGGTTGCTATACTATAGGTGAGACTGTGCAGGGTACACAGTACAGTAGCTGGAAATAGTTCAATGAGCCTACACAAGTATCTGGCTGCAGGTTTCTATACTGTAGGTGAGACTGTGCAGGGTACACAGTACAGTAGCTGGAAATAGTTCAATGAGCCTACACAAGCACCTGGCTGCAGGTAGCTATACTGTAGGTGAGCTGAGCAGGGTACACAGTACAGTTGCTGGAAATAGCTCAATGAGCCTTGTCACGGAACGCCCCACACTCCGCTTGAGTGCTTCCGTCTGTATACCGCTTCCTAAGTTCTGGAACACGAGTCCAATGGATCTGGCTATAGAAACCCCAAGAACTAGACAACACCAGTCTTGGAGTACATCAGAACTGCCTTTATTTTGAGATCTCACAGACCTTTTTATATCAGGGATGACTTAAAGCTAACCTAATTAACATGACCTAATTTACTACAAAATGTACCCAGACCAGATGACAGTCTTGTGGGCACCGGGTTTCACACATTAATACAATTAACAATACAAACAACAATCTCCCCCCTCCTCAGCCTAGACCATTCGTCTATTAGCCAGGGCTGGTGGCTAATGTGATCAGCTCTCTCAATTAACATAAACACATGTTGATAACACCAGCATCTCCTCACAGGATGTGTCCCAGCAGAATGAATCAGTCTTATCAGCAGGGGGCTGCTGGAGGAATCCCCTCTCCCTCTTCAGGGACACAAATATACAGTAAGGAGTCCCCATACAATATATACATGACTGAGTCCGATTAATACAGTTCAGACTGGATTTCTCATTCACCTCAAATGCTAGGGCCCATAATCGGTGGGCAACAGGCTTGCACACAGTCCTCTCCAACAGCCTCCGCTCTGGCCATGCCCGTGACATTTCTCCCCTTTCGGCAGGAGACTAACACAGGAGGAGACCCCAGACGGGTTGACTCCGAAGTTAGTAAACAGCTCCAGTCCTCTACTGCCTGTACCCACACAGTACCCCAAACAAATTATCCCAAACAGTGCATTACTCACCCAGCCATCCTCTGCCTCTCTCAGAGAACATATCTGCCGCTGGGGAGAGGCCCGGACTGGACCTTCTCCCTGAAATCCTTTCTGCCGCTGGAGAGAAGACAGGGTGACTGGGCTCACTCTGTCATGCTGTTGGGGATCTGGGCCCACTGCCCAGCATCCCTGGGGTATACAGGTGGAGACTGAAGTTCCATCCACCTTCACAGGAAATCCATCCTCTGTTAGTTGAGGGCAGAGTCCAGCAGTCCTCGGCCCTGTTGCCAGCCCTTCTGCTGGAAACCCCACACCATCTGTTCCGGCTAACTGTTGGAGAGGGAGGCCGACTGCCCCGCCTCCCTGGAACTCTGTAGTTGTTGCTGGTGCTGGGCAGAGGTTGGTAGCACTCTGCCCTGTTGCCAGCACTTCTGCTGGGGACTCCGCATCCTCTGCTCCGGCTAACTGTTGGGGCAGGCAGCTGGCTTCCTCCACTCCCAAACTGTGTAGCTGTAATTGGGGAGGTGAGCCGGCTGCTTCCTTTTCCATTCCCTCATCTGGCTGCTGGGACGACATGTCGATGGTACTGTCTCCCAGGTACACGGATCTTTGCTGGGGAGGAAAGCCCACTTCCTCCACCCTGGCCAACTGTTGGGGAGGGACAACACACACCTCCTCTCCCTTCTCCCCCTGTATCTGCTGCTGGGAAGTGATTGCCATCTTCTCACCCTGAGCCTCCACAATTGCTGCAGGTGTGGGGCAGAGGTCTTGGACCCTCTGTCCGGTTGCCAGCACTTCTGCTGGGGGTTTGCTAGGTGGTTCCTCCTCTACAGAAATGTCTATTAAATCCCCAGTCTCTGGAAGTGGTAAAAATGTGGGACAGAGGTCTTGGACCCTCTGTTCAGTTACCAGATCTTCAGCTTCAGAAGTTTGTTTTAACTCCATAGATGCTGCTGGCAGAAAATCACATGTCCCTGTCAGTGTTGTGGGAGAAAGGCCGACTACCTCTTCTCTCAGGAAGGCCGAAGCCACTGTTGGTGCTGGGCAGAACACAGTGAACTTTGGCCCTGATAGCAGCTCTTCTGCTGGAGGCTCATCAGGTTGTTCTTCCTCAGCAGAAAAGTCTATCAAATCCCATGTCTCTGCAACTGATGTCGGGGAATAGGGGTTCACCATCTCCTGTCCATGGAACCCAGAAGATGTTATCATTTCTGGACAGAGGTTAGCAGAGCTCTGCCCTGTTGTCAGCACTTCAGGTTTGGGGACGGCAATCTCCGGATTTTCCACTGCCGATTCTCTGGCATGCTGCTGAACTTGTTCTAGCAGTTTCCTGTATGCCCTTTCCAGATGCTGTTCCTTCCTTAGCAAATGGTCCAGATCAGGTTTGAGCTCTGAGACCCCTGCAAGACCGAGCATAGACTCTCTATAGTCTCTCATGTCCTCAAGGTCAGGTTCCCCTTCATCGCCAAACATAAAAAGATCTGTAAGGTTCTCCCACAGCAATCCAGGGCCGCCAAAGTCATATCCCTCCGGAGAGCATTCTGTTGTCTCCCCTAAATATCCCTCCTCTGCGTGCCATTGCAGAGCCCGATATCGGTTGTCCAGCTCTATCTCCTGCTGGACCAACCTGTCCAACTCAGTCACCCATTGCTCCTGGGGCTGCTCTCCCAGGAATGCCATCCGCAATGCCCGTTGGTCACTGGCCCGTTGCTCTTGGGTTGGAAAGCACTTGCCCTGTTTTATACCAGCGAGACGGAGGGCTGCAATCCAGAGCTCCACCCGAATCAGCTGCCTGAGCTCCAGGTATTCATCCTCAGACACAGTCCTGGTGTACGTTGAAAGGATGATCCGCAGCAGCCCCGGGAATTCTGATGCCAGGTCCATATCTCCGCTGGGGTGACTGAAGTCTGCTATGCTGATCTTGGATCCAGTTGGAGGTTTGGATGTCCCAGACTTCAGACTTCAGGAAGCTATCCCACCGCTGCCACCAATGTCACGGAACGCCCCACACTCCGCTTGAGTGCTTCCGTCTGTATACCGCTTCCTAAGTTCTGGAACACGAGTCCAATGGATCTGGCTATAGAAACCCCAAGAACTAGACAACACCAGTCTTGGAGTACATCAGAACTGCCTTTATTTTGAGATCTCACAGACCTTTTTATATCAGGGATGACTTAAAGCTAACCTAATTAACATGACCTAATTTACTACAAAATGTACCCAGACCAGATGACAGTCTTGTGGGCACCGGGCTTCACACATTAATACAATTAACAATACAAACAACAATCTCCCCCCTCCTCAGCCTAGACCATTCGTCTATTAGCCAGGGCTGGTGGCTAATGTGATCAGCTCTCTCAATTAACATAAACACATGTTGATAACACCAGCATCTCCTCACAGGATGTGTCCCAGCAGAATGAATCAGTCTTATCAGCAGGGGGCTGCTGGAGGAATCCCCCCTCCCTCTTCAGGGACACAAATATACAGTAAGGAGTCCCCATACAATATATACATGACTGAGTCCGATTAATACAGTTCAGACTGGATTTCTCATTCACCTCAAATGCTAGGGCCCATAATCGGTGGGCAACAGGCTTGCACACAGTCCTCTCCAACAGCCTCCGCTCTGGCCATGCCCGTGACAAGCCTACACAAGCACCTGGCTGCAGGTAGCTATACTGTAGGTGAGACTGTGCGGGGTACAAAGTACAGTAGCTGGAAATACTTCAATGAGCCTACACAAGCACCTGGCTGCAGGTTGCTATACTGTAGGTGAGACGGTGCAGGGTACACAGTACAGTAGCTGGAAATACTTCAATGAGCCTACACAAGCACCTGGCTGCAAGTAGCTGTACTGTAGGTGAGACTGTGCAGGGTACACAGTACAGTAGCTGAAAATAGCTCAATGAGCCTACACAAGCACCTGGCTGCAGGTAGCTATACTGTAGGTGAGACTGTGTGGGGTACACAGTACAATAGCTGGAAATACTTCAATGAGCCTACACAAGCACCTGGCTGCAGGTTGCTATACTGTAGGCGAGACTGTGCAGGGTACACAGTACAATAGCTGGAAATAGTTCAATGAGCCTACACAAGCATCTGGCTGCAGGTTTCTATACTGTAGGTGGGACTGTGCAGGGTACACAGTACAGTAACTGGAAATACTTCAATGAGCCTACACAAGCACCTGGCTGCAGGTTGCTATACTGTAGGTGAGACTGTGCAGGGTACGCAGTACAGTAGCTGGAAATAGCTCAATGAGCCTACACAAGCACCTGGCTGCAGGTTGCTATACTGTAGGTGAGACTGTGCGGAGTCCGCAGTACAGTAGCTGGAAATACTTCAAAGAGCCTATACAAGCACCTGGCTGCAGGTAGCTATACTGTAAGTGAGACTGTGCGTGGTACGCAGTACAGTAACCGGAAATACTTCAATGAGCCTACACAAGCACCTGGCTGCAGGTAGCTTTACTGTAGGTGAGACTGTGCAGGGTACAAGTACAGTAGCTGGAAATACTTCAATGAGCCTACACAAGTATCTGGCTGCAGGTTGCTATACTGTAGGTGAGACGGTGCAGGGTACACAGTACAGTAGCTGGAAATACTTCAATGAGCCTACACAAGCACCTGGCTGCAAGTAGCTGTACTGTAGGTGGTACTGTGCAGGGTACACAGTACAGTGGCTGGAAATAGCTCAATGAGCCTACACAAACACCTGGCTGCAGGTAGCTATACTGTAAGTGAGACTGTGCGGGTTACGCAGTACAGTAACTGGAAATACTTCAATGAGCCTACACAAGCACCTGGCTGCAGGTAGCTTTACTGTAGGCGAGACTGTGCAGGGTACACAGTACAGTAGCTGGAAATACTTCAATGAGCCTACACAAGCACCTGGCTGCAGGTAGCTTTACTGTAGGCGAGACTGTGCAGGGTACACAGTACAGTAGCTGGAAATACTTCAATGAGCCTACACAAGCACCTGGCTGATGGTTGCTATACTGTAGGCGAGACTGTGCAGGGTACACAGTACAGTAGCTGGAAATACTTCAATGAGCCTACACAAGCACCTGGCTGCTGGTTGCTATACTGTAGGTGAGACTGTGCAGGGTACACAGTACAGTAGCTGGAAATACTTCAATGAGCCTACACAAGTATCTGGCTGCAGGTTGCTATACTGTAGGTGAGACGGTGCAGGGTACACAGTACAGTAGCTGGAAATACTTCAATGAGCCTACACAAGCACCTGGCTGCAAGTAGCTGTACTGTAGGTGAGACTGTGCAGGGTACACAGTAAAGTAGCTGGAAATAGCTCAATGAGCCTACACAAGCACCTGGCTGCAGGTTGCTATACTCTAGGCGAGACTGTGCAGGGTATACAGTACAATAGCTGGAAATATGTCAGTGAGCCTACACAAGTACCTGGCTGCAAGTTGCTATGCTGTAGGTGAGACTGTGCAGGGTACACATTACAGTAGCTGGAAATACTTCAATGAGCCTACACAAGCACCTGGCTGCAGGATGCTATGCTGTAGGTGAGACTGTGCAGGGTACACAGTACAGTAGCTGGAAATACTTTAATGAGCCTACACAAGCACCTGACTGCAGGTTGCTATACTGTAGGTGAGACTGTGCAGGGTACACAGTACAGTAGCTGGAAATACTTCAATGAGCCTACACAAGCACCTGGCTGCTGGTTGCTATACTGTAGGTGAGACTGTGCAGGGTACACAGTACAGTAGCTGGAAATACTTCAATGAGCCTACACAAGCACCTGGCTGCAGGTAGCTTTACTGTAGGTGAGACTGTGCAGGGTACACAGTACAGCAGCTGGAAATACATCAATGAGCCTACACAAGCACCTGGCTGCAGGTAGCTATACTGTAGGTGAGACTGTGAAGGGTACACAGTACAGTAGCTGGAAATAGTTCAATGAGCCTACACAAGCATCTGGCTGCAGGTTTCTATACTGTAGGTGGGAATGTGCAATGTACACAGTAGAGTAGCTGGAAATACTTCAATGAGCCTTCACAAGAACCTGGCTGCAGGTAGCTATTCTGTAAGTGAGACTGTGCGGGTTACGCAGTACAGTAACTGGAAATACTTCAATGAGCCTACACAAGCACCTGGCTGCAGTTAGCTATACTGTAGGTGAGACTGTGAAGGGTACACAGTACAGTAGCTGGAAATAGTTCAATGATCCTACACAAGCATCTGGCTGCACGTTTCTATACTGTAAGTGGGACTGTGCAGGGTACACAGTAGAGTAGCTGGAAATACTTCAATGAGCCTACACAAGAACCTGGCTGCAGGTAGCTATAATGTAGGTGAGACTGTGCTGGGTACGCAGTACAGTAACTGGAAATACTTCAATGAGCCTGCACAAGCACCTGGCTGCAGGTTGCTATGATGTAGGTGAGACTGTGCAGGGTACACAGTACAGTAGCTGGAAATACTTCAATGAGCCTACACAAGCACCTGGCTGCAAGTAGCTATACTGTAGGTGAGACTGTGCAGGGTAAACAGTAGAGTAGCTGGAAATACTTCAATGAGCCTTCACAAGAACCTGGCTGCAGATAGCTATTCTGTAAGTGAGACTGTGCGGGTTACGCAGTACAGTAACTGGAAATACTTCAATGAGCCTACACAAGCACCTGGCTGCAGTTAGCTATACTGTAGGTGAGACTGTGAAGGGTACACAGTACAGTAGCTGGAAATAGTTCAATGATCCTACACAAGCATCTGGCTGCAGGTTTCTATACTGTAGGTGGGACTGTGCAGGGTACACAGTAGAGTAGCTGGAAATACTTCAATGAGCCTACACAAGAACCTGGCTGCAGGTAGCTATAATGTAGGTGAGACTGTGCTGGGTACGCAGTACAGTAACTGGAAATACTTCAATGAGCCTGCACAAGCACCTGGCTGCAGGTTGCTATGATGTAGGTGAGACTGTGCAGGGTACACAGTACAGTAGCTGGAAATACTTCAATGAGCCTACACAAGCACCTGGCTGCAAGTAGCTATACTGTAGGTGAGACTGTGCAGGGTACACAGTACAGTAGCTGGAAATAGCTCAATGAGCCTACACAAGCACCTGGCTGCTGGTTGCTATACTGTAGGTGAGACTGTGCAGGGTACACAGTACAGTAGCTGGAAATACTTCAATGAGCCTACATGAGCACCTGGCTGCATGTAGCTTTACTGTAGGTGAGACTGTGCAGGGTACACAGTACAGTAGCTGGAAATACTTCAATGAGCCTACACAAGTATCTGGCTGCAGGTTTCTATACTGTAGGTGAGACTGTGCTGGGTACACAGTACAGTAGCTGGAAATACTTCAATTAGCCAACACAAGCACCTGGCTGCAGGTAGCTATACTGTAGGTGAGACTGTGCAGGGTACACAGTACAGTAGCTGGAAATAGCTCAATGAGCCTACACAAGCACCTGGCTGCAGGTTGCTATACTGTAGGTGAGACTGTGCAGGGTACACAGTACAGTAGCTGGAAATACTTCAATGAGCCTACACAAGCACATGGCTGCAGGTAGCTATAATGTAGGTGAGAATGTGCGGGGTACGCAGTACAGTAGCTGGAAATACTTCAATGAGCCTACACAAGCACCTGGCTGCAGGTAGCTTTACTGTAGGTGAGACTGTGCAGGGTACAAGTACAGTAGCTGGAAATACTTCAATGAGCCTACACAAGCACCTGGCTGCAGGTTGCTATACTGTAGATGAGACTGTGCAGGGTACACAGTACAGTAGCTGGAAATACTTCAATGAGCCTACATGAGCACCTGGCTGCATGTAGCTTTACTGTAGGTGAGACTGTGCAGGGTACACAGTACAGCAGCTGGAAATACTTCAATGAGCCTACACAAGAACCTGGCTGCTGGTTGCTATACTGTAGGTGAGACTGTGCAGGGTACACAGTACAGTAGCTGGAAATACTTCAATGAGCCTACATGAGCACCTGGCTGCATGTAGCTTTACTGTAGGTGAGACTGTGCAGGGTACACAGTACAGTAGCTGGAAATACTTCAATGAGCCTACACAAGTATCTGGCTGCAGGTTTTTATACTGTAGGTGAGACTGTGCCGGGTACACAGTACAGTAGCTGGAAATACTTCAATTAGCCTACACAAGCACCTGGCTGCAGGTAGCTATACTGTAGGTGAGACTGTGCAGGGTACACAGTACAGTAGCTGGAAATAGCTCAATGAACGTACACAAGCACCTGGCTGCAGGTTGCTATACTGTAGGTGAGACTGTGCAGGGTACACAGTACAGTAGCTGGAAATACTTCAATGAGCCTACACAAGCACCTGGCTGCAGGTAGCTACAATGTAGGTGAAACTGTGCGGGGTACGCAGTACAGTAGCTGGAAATACTTCAATGAGCCTACACAAGCACCTGGCTGCAGGTTGCTATACTGTAGGTGAGACTGTGCAGGGTACACAGTACAGTAGCTGGAAATACTTCAATGAGCCTACACAAGCACCTGGCTGCAAGTAGCTATACTGTAGGTAAGACTGTGCAGGGTACACAGTACAGTAGCTGGAAATAGCTCAATGAGCCTACACAAGCACCTGGCTGCAGGTAGCTATACTGTAAGTGAGACTGTGCGGGGTACACAGTACAGTAGCTGGAAATACTTTAATGAGCCTACAAAAGCACCTGGCTGCAGGTTGCTATACTGTAGGCGAGACTGTGCAGGGTACACAGTACAGTAGCTGGAAATACTGCAATGAGCCTACACAAGCACCTGGCTGCAGGTAGCTATACTGTAAGTGAGACTGTGCGGGGTACGCAGTACAGTAACTGTAAATACTTCAATGAGCCTACACAAGCACCTGGCTGCAGGTTGCTATACTGTAGGTGAGACTGTGTGGGGTACACAGTACAGTAGCTGGAAATACTTCAATGAGCCTGCACAAGCACCTGGCTGCAAGTAGCTATATTGTAGGTGAGACGGTGCAGGGTACACAGTACAGTAGCTGGGAATAGCTCAATGAGCCTACACAAGCACCTGGCTGCAGGTAGCTATACTGTAGGTGAGACTGTGCGGGGTACACAGTACAGTAGCTGGAAATACTTCAATGAGCCTACACAAGCACCTGACTGCAGGTTGCTATACTGTAGGCGAGACTGTGCAGGGTACACAGTACAGTAGCTGGAAATACTTCAATGAGCCTACACAAGCACCTGGCTGCAGGTAGCTATACTGTAAGTGAGACTGTGCCGGGTACGCAGTACAGTAACTGGAAATACTTCAATGAGCCTACACAAGCACCTGGCTGCAGGTTGCTATTCTGTAGGTTAGACTGTGCAGGGTACACAGTACAGTAGCTGGAAATACTTCAATGAGCCTACACAAGCACCTGGTTGCAAGTAGCTATACTGTAGGTGAGACTGTGCAGGGTACACAGTACAGTAGCTGGAAATAGCTCAATGAGCCTGCACAAGCACCTGGCTGCAGGTAGCTATACTGTAAGTGAGACTGTGCGGGTTACGCAGTACAGTAACTGGAAATACCTCAATGAGCCTACACAAGCACCTGGCTGCAGGTAGCTTTACTGTAGGTGAGACTGTGCAGGGTACACAGTACAGTAGCTGGAAATACTTCAATGAGCCTACACAAGCAACTGGCTGCAGGTTGCTATACTGTAGGTGAGACTGTGCAGGGTACACAGTACAGTAGCTGGAAAAACTTCAATGATCCTACACAAGCACCTGGCTGCTGGTTGCTATACTGTAGGTGAGACTGTGCAGGGAACACAGTACAGTAGCTGGAAATACTTCAATGAGCCTACATGAGCACCTGGCTGCAGGTAGCTTTACTGTCGGTGAGACTGTGCAGGGTACACAGTACAGCAGCTGGAAATACTTCAGTGAGCCTACACAAGCACCTGGCTGCAGGTAGCTATACTGTAGGTGAGACTGTGCAGGGTACACAGTACAGTAGCTGGAAATAGTTCAATGAGCCTACACAAGCATCTAACTGCAGGTTTCTATACTGTAGGTGGGACTGTGCATACTGTAGGTGAGACTGTGCAGGGTACACAGTACAGTAGCTGGAAATAGTTCAATGAGCCTACACAAGCATCTGGCTGCAGGTTTCTATACTGTAGGTGGGACTGTGCAGGGTACACAGTACAGTAGCTGGAAATACTTCAATGAGCGTACACAAGCACCTGGCTGCAGGTAGCTATACTGTAGGTGAGACTGTGCGGGGTACGCAGTACAGTAGCTGGAAATATTTCAATGAGCCTACACAAGCACCTGGCTGCAGGTAGCTATACTGTAGGTGAGACTGTGCGGGGTCCGCAGTACAGTAGCTGGAAATACTTCAATGAGCCTACACAAGCACCTGGCTGCAGGTAGCTATACTGTAAGTGAGACTGTGGGGGGTACGCAGTACAGTAACTGGAAATACTTCAATGAGCCTACACAAGCGCCTGGCTGCAGGTAGCTTTACTGTAGGTGAGACTGTGCAGGGTACAAGTACAGTAGATGAAAATACTTCAATGAGCCTACACAAGCACCTGGCTGCAGGTTGCTATACTGTAGGTGAGACTGTGCAGGGTACACAGTACAGTAGCTGGAAATACTTCAATGAGCCTACACAAGCACCTGGCTGCAGGTTGCTATACTATAAGAGAGACTGTGCAGGGTACACAGTACAGTAGCTGGAAATAGTTCAATGAGCCTACACAAGTATCTGGCTGACAGGTTTCTATACTGTAGGTGAGACTGTGCAGGGTACACAGTACAGTAGCTGGAAATACTTCAATGAGCCTACACAATCACCTGGCTGCAGGTAGCTATACTGTAGGTGAGCTGTGCAGGGTACACAGTACAGTAGCTGGAAATAGCTCAATGAGCCTACACAAGCACCTGGCTGCAGGTTGCTATACTGTAGGCGAGACTGTGCAGGGTACACAGTACAATAGCTGGAAATATGTCAATGAGCCCACACAAGCACCTGGCTGCAGGTTGCTATGCTGTAGGTGAGACTGTGCAGGGTACACATTACAGTAGCTGGAAATACTTCAATGAGCCTACACAAGCACCTGGCTGCAGGATGCTATGTTGTAGGTGAGACTGTGCAGGGTACACAGTACAGTAGCTGGAAATACTTTAATGAGCCTACACAAGCACCTGGCTGCAGGTTGCTATACTGTAGGTTAGACTGTGCAGGGTACACAGTACAGTAGCTGGAAATACTTCAATGAGCCTACACAAGCACCTGATTGCAAGTAGCTATACTGTAGGTGAGACTGTGCAGGGTACACAGTACAGTAGCTGGAAATACTTCAATGAGCCTACACAAGCAACTGGCTGCAGGTTGCTATACTGTAGGTGAGACTGTGCAGGGTACACAGTACAGTAGCTGGAAAAACTTCAATGATCCTACACAAGCACCTGGCTGCTGGTTGCTATACTGTAGGTGAGACTGTGCAGGGAACACAGTACAGTAGCTGGAAATACTTCAATGAGCCTACATGAGCACCTGGCTGCAGGTAGCTTTACTGTCGGTGAGACTGTGCAGGGTACACAGTACAGCAGCTGGAAATACTTCAGTGAGCCTACACAAGCACCTGGCTGCAGGTAGCTATACTGTAGGTGAGACTGTGCAGGGTACACAGTACAGTAGCTGGAAATAGTTCAATGAGCCTACACAAGCATCTAACTGCAGGTTTCTATACTGTAGGTGGGACTGTGCATACTGTAGGTGAGACTGTGCAGGGTACACAGTACAGTAGCTGGAAATAGTTCAATGAGCCTACACAAGCATCTGGCTGCAGGTTTCTATACTGTAGGTGGGACTGTGCAGGGTACACAGTACAGTAGCTGGAAATACTTCAATGAGCGTACACAAGCACCTGGCTGCAGGTAGCTATACTGTAGGTGAGACTGTGCGGGGTACGCAGTACAGTAGCTGGAAATACTTCAATGAGCCTACACAAGCACCTGGCTGCAGGTAGCTATACTGTAGGTGAGACTGTGCGGGGTCCGCAGTACAGTAGCTGGAAATACTTCAATGAGCCTACACAAGCACCTGGCTGCAGGTAGCTATACTGTAAGTGAGACTGTGGGGGGTACGCAGTACAGTAACTGGAAATACTTCAATGAGCCTACACAAGCGCCTGGCTGCAGGTAGCTTTACTGTAGGTGAGACTGTGCAGGGTACAAGTACAGTAGATGAAAATACTTCAATGAGCCTACACAAGCACCTGGCTGCAGGTTGCTATACTGTAGGTGAGACTGTGCAGGGTACACAGTACAGTAGCTGGAAATACTTCAATGAGCCTACACAAGCACCTGGCTGCAGGTTGCTATACTATAAGAGAGACTGTGCAGGGTACACAGTACAGTAGCTGGAAATAGTTCAATGAGCCTACACAAGTATCTGGCTGACAGGTTTCTATACTGTAGGTGAGACTGTGCAGGGTACACAGTACAGTAGCTGGAAATACTTCAATGAGCCTACACAATCACCTGGCTGCAGGTAGCTATACTGTAGGTGAGCTGTGCAGGGTACACAGTACAGTAGCTGGAAATAGCTCAATGAGCCTACACAAGCACCTGGCTGCAGGTTGCTATACTGTAGGCGAGACTGTGCAGGGTACACAGTACAATAGCTGGAAATATGTCAATGAGCCCACACAAGCACCTGGCTGCAGGTTGCTATGCTGTAGGTGAGACTGTGCAGGGTACACATTACAGTAGCTGGAAATACTTCAATGAGCCTACACAAGCACCTGGCTGCAGGATGCTATGTTGTAGGTGAGACTGTGCAGGGTACACAGTACAGTAGCTGGAAATACTTTAATGAGCCTACACAAGCACCTGGCTGCAGGTTGCTATACTGTAGGTTAGACTGTGCAGGGTACACAGTACAGTAGCTGGAAATACTTCAATGAGCCTACACAAGCACCTGATTGCAAGTAGCTATACTGTAGGTGAGACTGTGCAGGGTACACAGTACAGTAGCTGGAAATAGCTCAATGAGCCTGCACAAGCACCTGGCTGCAGGTAGCTATACTGTAAGTGAGACTGTGCGGGTTACGCAGTACAGTAACTGGAAATACTTCAATGAGCCTACACAAGCACCTGGCTGCAGGTAGCTTTACTGTAGGCGAGACTGTGCAGGGTACACAGTACAGTAGCTGGAAATACTTCAATGAGCCTACACAAGCACCTGGCTGCAGGTTGCTATACTGTAGGTGAGACTGTGCAGGGTACACAGTACAGTAGCTGGAAAAACTTCAATGAGCCTACACAAGCACCTGGCTGCTGGTTGCTATACTGTAGGTGAGACTGTGCAGGGAACACAGTACAGTAGCTGGAAATACTTCAATGAGCCTACATGAGCACCTGGCTGCAGGTAGCTATACTGTAGGTTAGACTGTGCAGGGTACACAGTACAGTAGCTGGAAATAGTTCAATGAGCCTACACAAGCATCTGGCTGCAGGTTTCTATACTGTAGGTGGGACTGTGCATACTGTAGGTGAGACTGTGCAGGGTACACAGTACAGTAGCTGGAAATAGTTCAATGAGCCTACACAAGCATCTGGCTACAGGTTTCTATACTGTAGGTGGGACTGTGCAGGGTACACAGTACAGTAGCTGGAAATACTTCAATGAGCGTACACAAGCACCTGGCTGCAGGTAGCTATACTGTAGGTGAGACTGTGCGGGGTACGCAGTACAGTAGCTGGAAATAGCTCAATGAGCCTACACAAGCACCTGGCTGCAGGTTGCTATACTGTAGGTGAGACTGTGCGGGGTCCGCAGTACAGTAGCTGGAAATACTTCAAAGAGCCTATACAAGCACCTGGCTGCAGGTAGCTATACTATAAGTGAGACTGTGCGTGGTACGCAGTACAGTAACCGGAAATACTTCAATGAGCCTACACAAGCACCTGGCTGCAGGTAGCTTTACTGTAGGTGAGACTGTGCAGGGTACAAGTACAGTAGCTGGAAATACTTCAATGAGCCTACACAAGCACCTGGCTGCAGGTTGCTATACTGTAGATGAGACTGTGCAGGGTACACAGTACAGTAGCTAGAAATACTTCAATGAGCCTACACAAGCACCTGGCTGCAGGTTGCTATACTATAGGTGAGACTGTGCAGGGTACACAGTACAGTAGCTGGAAATAGTTCAAGGAGCCTACACAAGTAACTGGCTGCAGGTTGCTATACTGTAGGTGAGACGGTGCAGGGTACACAGTACAGTAGCTGGAAATACTTCAATGAGCCTACACAAGCACCTGGCTGCAAGTAGCTGTACTGTAGGTGAGACTGTGCAGGGTATACAGTACAGTAGCTGGAAATAGCTCAATGAGCCTACACAAGCACCTGGCTGCAGGTAGCTATACTGTAGGTGAGACTGTGTGGGGTACACAGTACAGTAGCTGGAAATACTTCAATGAGCCTACACAAGCACCTGGCTGCAGGTTGCTATACTCTAGGCGAGACTGTGCAGGGTATACAGAACAATAGCTGGAAATATGTCAGTGAGCCTACACAAGTACCTGGCTGCAAGTTGCTATGCTGTAGGTGAGACTGTGCAGGGTACACATTACAGTAGCTGGAAATACTTCAATGAGCCTACACAAGCACCTGGCTGCAGGATGCTATGCTGTAGATGAGACTGTGCAGGGTACACAGTACAGTAGCTGGAAATACTTTAATGAGCCTACACAAGCACCTGACTGCAGGTTGCTATACTGTAGGTGAGACTGTGCAGGGTACACAGTACAGTAGCTGGAAATACTTCAATGAGCCTACACAAGCACCTGGCTGCTGGTTGCTATACTGTAGGTGAGACTGTGCAGGGTACACAGTACAGTAGCTGGAAATACTTCAATGAGCCTACACAAGCACCTGGCTGCAGGTAGCTTTACTGTAGGTGAGACTGTGCAGGGTACACAGTACAGCAGCTGGAAATACATCAATGAGCCTACACAAGCACCTGGCTGCAGGTAGCTATACTGTAGGTGAGACTGTGCAGGGTACACAGTACAGTAGCTGGAAATAGTTCAATGAGCCTACACAAGCATCTGGCTGCAGGTTTCTATACTGTAGGTGGGACTGTGCAGGGTACACAGTAGAGTAGCTGGAAATACTTCAATGAGCCTACACAAGAACCTGGCTGCAGGTAGCTATAATGTAGGTGAGACTGTGCGGGGTACGCAGTACAGTAGCTGGAAATACTTCAATGAGCCTACACAAGCACCTGGCTGCAGTTAGCTATACTGTAAGTGAGACTGTGCTGGGTACGCAGTACAGTAACTGGAAATACTTCAATGAGCCTGCACAAGCACTTGGCTGCAGGTTGCTATGATGTAGATGAGACAGTGCAGGGTACACAGTACAGTATCTGGAAATACTTCAATGAGCCTACACAAGCACCTGGCTGCAGGTAGCTATACTGTAAGTTAAACTGTGCGGGTTACGCAGTACAGTAACTGGAAATACTTCAATGAGCCTACACAAGCACCTGGCTGCAGGTTGCTATACTGTAGGTGAGACTGTGCAGGGTACACAGTACAGTAGCTGGAAATAGCTCAATGAGCCTACACAAACACCTGGCTGCAGGTAGCTATACTGTAAGTGAGACTGTGCGGGTTACGCAGTAGAGTAACTGGAAATACTTCAATGAGCCTACACAAGCACCTGGCTGCAGGTAGCTTTACTGTAGGCGAGACTGTGCAGGGTACACAGTACAGTAGCTGGAAATACTTCAATGAGCCTACACAAGCACCTGGCTGATGGTTGCTATACTGTAGGTGAGACTGTGCAGGGTACACAGTACAGTAGCTGGAAATACTTCAATGAGCCTACATGAGCACCTGGCTGCATGTAGCTTTACTGTAGGTGAGACTGTGCAGGGTACACAGTACAGTAGCTGGAAATAGCTCAATGAGCCTACACAAGCACCTGGCTGCAGGTTGCTATACTGTAGGTGAGACTGTGCAGGGTACACAGTACAGTAGCTGGAAATACTTCAATGAACCTACACAAGCACTTGGCTGCAGGTAGCTATGATGTAGGTGAGATTGTGCGGGGTATGCAGTACAGTAGCTGGAAATACTTCAATGAGCCTACACAAGCACCTGGCTGCAGGTAGCTTTACTGTAGGTGAGACTGTGCAGGGTACAAGTAAAGTAGCTGGAAATACTTCACTGAACGTACACAAGCACCTGGCTGCAGGTTGCTATACTGTAGGTGAGACTGTGCAGGGTACACAGTACAGTAGCTGGAAATACTTCAATGAGCCTACACAAGCACCTGGCTGCAAGTAGCTATACTGTAGGTAAGACTGTGCAGGGTACACAGTACAGTAGCTGGAAATAGCTCAATGAGCCTACACAAGCACCTGGCTGCAGGTAGCTATACTGTAAGTGAGACTGTGCGGGGTACACAGTACAGTAGCTGGAAATACTTCAATGAGCCTACACAAGCACCTGGCTGCAGGTTGCTATACTGTAGGTGAGACTGTGTGGGGTACACAGTACAGTAGCTGGAAATACTTCAATGAGCCTACACAAGCACCTGGCTGCAAGTAGCTATACTGTAGGTGAGACGGTGCAGGGTACACAGTACAGTAGCTGGGAATAGCTCAATGAGCCTACACAAGCACCTGGCTGCAGGTAGCTATACTGTAGGTGAGACTGTGCGGGGTATACAGTACAGTAGCTGGAAATACTTCAATGAGCCTACACAAGCACCTGGCTGCAGGTTGCTATACTGTAGGCGAGACTGTGCAGGGTACACAGTACAGTAGCTGGAAATACTTCAATGAGCCTACACAAGCACCTGGCCGCAGGTAGCTATACTGTAAGTGAGACTGTGCGGGGTACGCAGTACAGTAACTGGAAATACTTCAATGAGCCTACACAAGCACCTGGCTGCAGGTTGCTATACTGTAGGCGAGACTGTGCAGGGTACACAGTACAGTAGCTGGAAATACTGCAATGAGCCTACACAAGCACCTGGCTGCAGGTAGCTATACTGTAAGTGAGACTGTGCGGGGTACGCAGTACAGTAACTGGAAATACTTCAATGAGCCTACACAAGCACCTGGCTGCAGGTTGCTATACTGTAGGTGAGACTGTGTGGGGTACACAGTACAGTAGCTGGAAATACTTCAATGAGCCTACACAAGCACCTGGCTGCAAGTAGCTATACTGTAGGTGAGACGGTGCAGGGTACACAGTACAGTAGCTGGGAATAGCTCAATGAGCCTACACAAGCACCTGGCTGCAGGTAGCTATACTGTAGGTGAGACTGTGCGGGGTATACAGTACAGTAGCTGGAAATACTTCAATGAGCCTACACAAGCACCTGGCTGCAGGTTGCTATACTGTAGGCGAGACTGTGCAGGGTACACAGTACAGTAGCTGGAAATACTTCAATGAGCCTACACAAGCACCTGGCCGCAGGTAGCTATACTGTAAGTGAGACTGTGCGGGGTACGCAGTACAGTAACTGGAAATACTTCAATGAGCCTACACAAGCACCTGGCTGCAGGTTGCTATACTGTAGGTTAGACTGTGCAGGGTACACAGTACAGTAGCTGGAAATACTTCAATGAGCCTACACAAGCACCTTGCTGCAGGTTGCTATACTGTAGGTGAGACTGTGCAGGGTACACAGTACAGTAGCTGGAAATACTTCAATGAGCCTACACAAGCACTTGGTTGCAAGTAGCTATACTGTAGGTGAGACTGTGCAGGGCACACAGTACAGTAGCTGGAAATAGCTCAATGAGCCTACACAAACACCTGGCTGCAGGTAGATATACTGTAAGTGAGACTGTGTGGGTTACGCAGTACAGTAACTGGAAATACTTCAATGAGCCTACACAAGCACCTCGCTGCAGGTAGCTTTACTGTAGGCGAGACTGTGCAGGGTACACAGTACAGTAGCTGGAAATACTTCAATGAGCCTACACAAGCACCTGGCTGATGGTTGCTATACTGTAGGTGAGACTGTGCAGGGTACACAGTACAGTAGCTGGAAATACTTCAATGAGCCTACACAAGCACCTGGCTGCTGGTTGCTATACTGTAGGTGAGACTGTGCAGGGTACACAGTACAGTAGCTGGAAATACTTCAATGAGCCTACATGAGCACCTGGCTGCATGTAGCTTTACTGTAGGTGAGACTGTGCAGGGTACACAGTACAGCAGCTGGAAATACTTCAATGAGCCTACACAAGCACCTGGCTGCTGGTTGCTATACTGTAGGTGAGACTGTGCAGGGTACACAGTACAGTAGCTGTAAATACTTCAATGAGCCTACATGAGCACCTGGCTGCATGTAGCTTTACTGTAGGTGAGACTGTGCAGGGTACACAGTGCAGTAGCTGGAAATACTTCAATGAGCCTACACAAGTATCTGGCTGCAGGTTTCTATACTGTAGGTGAGACTGTGCCGGGTACACAGTACAGTAGCTGGAAATACTTCAATTAGCCAACACAAGCACCTGGCTGCAGGTAGCTATACTGTAGGTGAGACTGTGCAGGGTACACAGTACAGTAGCTGGAAATAGCTCAATGAGCCAACACAAGCACCTGGCTGCAGGTTGCTATACTGTAGGTGAGACTGTGCAGGGTACACAGTACAGTAGCTGGAAATACTTCAATGAGCCTACACAAGCACTTGGCTGCAGGTAGCTATAATGTAGGTGAGAATGTGCGGGGTACGCAGTACAGTAGCTGGAAATACTTCAATGAGCCTACACAAGCACCTGGCTGCAGGTAGCTTTACTGTAGGTGAGACTGTGCAGGGTACAAGTACAGTAGCTGGAAATACTTCAATGAACGTACACAAGCACCTGGCTGCAGGTTGCTATACTGTAGGTGAGACTGTGAAGGGTACACAGTATAGTAGCTGGAAATACTTCAATGAGCCTACACAAGCACCTGGCTGCAGGTAGCTACAATGTAGGTGAAACTGTGCGGGGTACGCAGTACAGTAGCTGGAAATACTTCAATGAGCCTACACAAGCACCTGGCTGCAGGTAGCTATACTGTAAGTGAGACTGTGCTGGGTACGCAGTACAGTAACTGGAAATACTTCAATGAGCCTACACAAGCACCTGGCTGCAGGTTGCTATACTGTAGGTGAGACTGTGCAGGGTACACAGTACAGTAGCTGGAAATACTTCAATGAGCCTACACAAGCACCTGGCTGCAAGTAGCTATACTGTAGGTAAGACTGTGCAGGGTACACTGTACAGTAGCTGGAAATAGCTCAATGAGCCTACACAAGCACCTGGCTGCAGGTAGCTATACTGTAAGTGAGACTGTGCGGGGTACACAGTACAGTAGCTGAAAATACTTTAATGAGCCTACAAAAGCACCTGGCTGCAGGTTGCTATACTGTTGGCGAGACTGTGCAGGGTACACAGTACAGTAGCTGGAAATACTGCAATGAGCCTACACAAGCACCTGGCTGCAGGTAGCCATACTGTAAGTGAGACTGTGCGGGGTACGCAGTACAGTAACTGGAAATACTTCAATGAGCCTACACAAGCACCTGGCTGCAGGTTGCTATACTGTAGGTGAGACTGTGTGGGGTACACAGTACAGTACCTGGAAATACTAAAATGAGCCTACACAAGCACCTGGCTGCAAGTAGCTATACTGTAGGTGAGACGGTGCAGGGTACACAGTACAGTAGCTGGGAATAGCTCAATGAGCCTACACAAGCACCTGGCTGCAGGTAGCTATACTGTAGGTGAGACTGTGCGGGGTACACAGTACAGTAGCTGGAAATACTTCAATGAGCCTACACAAGCACCTGACTGCAGGTTGCTATAATGTAGGCGAGACTGTGTAGGGGACACAGTACAGTAGCTGGAAATACTTCAATGAGCCTACACAAGCACCTGGCTGCAGGTAGCTATACTGTAAGTGAGACTGTGCGGGTTACGCAGTACAGTAACTGGAAATACTTCAATGAGCCTACACAAGCACCTGGCTGCAGGTAGCTATACTGTAGGTGAGACTGTGCAGGGTACACAGTACAGTAGCTGGAAATACTTCAATGAGCCTACACAAGCACCTGGCTGCAGGTAGCTATACTGTAGGTGAGACTGTGCAGGGTACACAGTATAGTAGCTGGAAATAGTTCAATGAGCCTACACAAGCATCTGGCTGCAGGTTTCTATACTGTAGGTGGGACTGTGCATACTGTAGGTGAGACTGTGCAGGGTACACAGTACAGTAGCTGGAAATAGTTCAATAAGCCTACACAAGCATCTGGCTGCAGGTTTCTATACTGTAGGTGGGACTGTGCAGGGTACACAGTACAGTAGCTGGAAATACTTCAATGAGCGTACACAAGCACCTGGCTGCAGGTAGCTATACTGTAGGTGAGACTGTGCGGGGTACGCAGTACAGTAGCTGGAAATACTTCAATGAGCCTACACAAGCACCTGGCTGCAGGTAGCTATACCGTAGGTGAGACTGTGCGGGGTCCGCAGTACAGTAGCTGGAAATACTTCAATGAGCCTACACAAGCACCTGGCTGCAGGTAGCTATACTGTAAGTGAGACTGTGCGGGGTACGCAGTACAGTAACTGGAAATACTTCAATGAGCCTACACAAGCACCTGGCTGCAGGTTGCTATACTGTAGGTTAGTCTGTGCAGGGTACACAGTACAGTAGCTGGAAATACTTCAATGAGCCTACACAAGCACCTGGTTGCAAGTAGCTATAATGTAGGTGAGACTGTGCAGGGTACACAGTACAGTAGCTGGAAATAGCTCAATGAGCCTGCACAAGCACCTGGCTGCAGGTAGCTATACTGTAAGTGAGACTGTGCGGGTTACACAGTACAGTAACTGGAAATACTTCAATGAGCCAACACAAGCACCTGGCTTCAGGTAGCTATACTGTGAGACTGTGCTGGGTATGCAGTACAGTAACTGGAAATACTTTAATGAGCCTACACAAGCACCTGGCTGCAGGTTGCTATACTGTAGGTGAGACTGTGCAGGGTACACAGTACAGTAGCTGGAAATACTTCAATGAGCCTACACAAGCACCTGGCTGCAAGTAGCTATACTGTAGGTGAGACTTGCAGGGTACACAGTACAGTAGCTGGAAATAGCTCAATGAGCCTACACAAGCACCTGGCTGCAGGTTGCTATACTGTAGGTGAGACTGTGCAGGGTACACAGTACAGTAGCTGGAAACACTTCAATGAGCCTACACAAGCACCTGGCTGCAAGTAGCTATACTGTAGGTGAGACTGTGCAGGGTACACAGTACAGTAGCTGGAAATAGCTCAATGAGCCTACACAAGCACCTGGCTGCAGGTAGCTATACTGTAGGTGAGACTGTGCGGGGTACACAGTACAGTAGCTGGAAATACTTCAATGAGCCTACACAAGCACCTGGCTGCAGGTAGCTTTACTGTAGGTGAGACTGTGCAGGGTACACAGTACAGCAGCTGGAAATACTTCAATGAGCCTACACAAGCACCTGGCTGCAGATTGCTATGCTGTAGGTGAGACTGTGCAGGGTACACAATACAGTAGCTGGAAATACTTCAATGAGCCTACACAAGCACCTGGCTGAAGGTAGCTATACTGTAGGTGAGACTGTGCAGGGTACACATTACAGTAGCTGGAAATACTTCAATGAGCCTACACAAGCACCTGGCTGCAGGTTGCTGTGCTATAGGTGAGACTATGCAGGGTACACAGTACAGTAGCTGGAAATACTTCAATGAGCCTACACAAGCACCTAACTGCAGGTTGCTATACTGTAGTTAAGACTGTGCAGGGTACACAGTACAGTAGCTGGAAATACTTCAATGAGCCTACACAAGCACCTGGCTGCAGGTAGCTTTACTGTAGGTGAGACTGTGCAGGGTACACAGTACAGTAGCTGGAAATACTTCAATGAGCCTACACAAGCACCTGGCTGCAGGTAGCTTTACTGTAGGTGAGACTGTGCAGGGTACACAGTACAGCAGCTGGAAATACTTCAATGAGCCTACACAAGCACCTGGCTGCAGGTAGCTATAATGTAGGTGAGACTGTGCTGGGTACGCAGTACAGTAACTGGAAATACTTTAATGAGCCTACACAAGCACCTGGCTGCAGGTTGCTATACTGTAGGTGAGACTGTGTAGGGTACACAGTACAGTAGCTGGAAATACTTCAATGAGACTACACAAGCACCTGGCTGCAAGTAGCTATACTGTAGGTGAGACGGTGCAGGGTACACAGTACAGTAGCTGGGAATAGCTCAATGAGCCTACACAAGCACCTGGCTGCAGGTAGCTATACTGTAGGTGAGACTGTGCGGGGTACACAGTACAGTAGCTGGAAATACTTCAATGAGCCTACACAAGCACCTGACTGCAGGTTGCTATAATGTAGGCGAGACTGTGTAGGGGACACAGTACAGTAGCTGGAAATACTTCAATGAGCCTACACAAGCACCTGGCTGCAGGTAGCTATACTGTAAGTGAGACTGTGCGGGTTACGCAGTACAGTAACTGGAAATACTTCAATGAGCCTACACAAGCACCTGGCTGCAGGTAGCTTTACTGTAGGCGAGACTGTGCAGGGTACACAGTACAGTAGCTGGAAATACTTCAATGAGCCTACACAAGCACCTGGCTGCAGGTTGCTATACTGTAGGTGAGACTGTGCAGGGTACACAGTACAGTAGCTGGAAAAACTTCAATGAGCCTACACAAGCACCTGGCTGCTGGTTGCTATACTGTAGGTGAGACACTGCAGGGAACACAGTACAGTAGCTGGAAATACTTCAATGAGCCTACAGGAGCACCTGGCTGCAGGTAGCTTTACTGTAGGTGAGACTGTGCAGGGTACACAGTACAGCAGCTGGAAATACTTCAATGAGTTTACACAAGCACCTGCCTGCAGGTAGCTATACTGTAGGTGAGACTGTGCATGGTACACAGTACAGTAGCTGGAAATAGTTCAATGAGCCTACACAAGCATCTGGCTGCAGGTTTCTATACTGTAGGTGGGACTGTGCAGGGAACACAGTACAGTAGCTGGAAATACTTCAATGAGCCTACATGAGCACCTGGCTGCAGGTAGCTTTACTGTAGGTGAGACTGTGCAGGGTACACAGTACAGCAGCTGGAAATACTTCAATGAGCCTACACAAGCACCTGGCTGCAGGTAGCTATACTGTAGGTGAGACTGTGCAGGGTACACATTACAGTAGCTGGAAATAGTTCAATGAGCCTACACAAGCATCTGGCTGCAGGTTTCTATACTGTAGGTGAGACTGTGCAGGGTACACAGTACAGTAGCTGGAAATAGTTCAATGAGCCTACACAAGCATCTGGCTGCAGGTTTCTATAGTGTAGGTGAGACTGTGCAGGGTACACAGTACAGTAGCTGGAAATACTTCAATGAGCGTACACAAGCACCTGGCTGCAGGTAGCTATACTGTAGGTGAGACTGTGCGGGGTACGCAGTACAGTAGCTGGAAATACTTCAATGAGCCTACACAAGCACCTGGCTGCAGGTAGCTATACTGTAGGTTAGACTGTGCGGGGTCCGCAGTACAGTAGCTGGAAATACTTCAATGAGCCTACACAAGCACCTGGCTGCAGGTAGCTATACTGTAAGTGAGACTGTGGGGGGTACGCAGTACAGTAACTGGAAATACTTCAATGAGCCTACACAAGCACCTGGCTGCAGGTAGCTTTACTGTAGGTGAGACTGTGCAGGGTACAAGTACAGTAGCTGGAAATACTTCAATGAGCCTACACAAGCACCTGGCTGCAGGTTGCTATACTGTAGGTGAGACTGTGCGGGGTACACAGTACAGTAGCTGGAAATACTTCAATGAGCCTACACAAGCACCTGGCTGCAGGTTGCTATACTATAGGTGAGACTGTGCAGGGTACACAGTACAGTAGCTGGAAATAGTTCAATGAGCCTACACAAGTATCTGGCTGCAGGTTTCTATACTGTAGGCGAGACTGTGCAGGGTACACAGTACAGTAGCTGGAAATACTTCAATGAGCCTACACAAGCACCTGGCTGCAGGTAGCTATACTGTAGGTGAGCTGTGCAGGGTACACAGTACAGTAGCTGGAAATAGCTCAATGAGCCTACACAAGCACCTGGCTGCAGGTTGCTATACTGTAGGCGAGACTGTGCAGGGTACACAGTACAATAGCTGGAAATATGTCAATGAGCCCACACAAGCACCTGGCTGCAGGTTGCTATGCTGTAGGTGAGACTGTGCAGGGTACACAGTACAGTAGCTGGAAATACTTTAATGAGCCTACACAAGCACCTGACTGCAGGTTGCTATACTGTAGGTGAGACTGTGCAGGGTACACAGTACAGTAGCTGGAAATACTTCAATGAGCCTACACAAGCACCTGGCTGCAGGTAGCTATACTGTAGGTGAGACTGTGCAGGGTACACAGTATAGTAGCTGGAAATAGTTCAATGAGCCTACACAAGCATCTGGCTGCAGGTTTCTATACTGTAGGTGGGACTGTGCATACTGTAGGTGAGACTGTGCAGGGTACACAGTACAGTAGCTGGAAATAGTTCAATAAGCCTACACAAGCATCTGGCTGCAGGTTTCTATACTGTAGGTGGGACTGTGCAGGGTACACAGTACAGTAGCTGGAAATACTTCAATGAGCGTACACAAGCACCTGGCTGCAGGTAGCTATACTGTAGGTGAGACTGTGCGGGGTACGCAGTACAGTAGCTGGAAATACTTCAATGAGCCTACACAAGCACCTGGCTGCAGGTAGCTATACCGTAGGTGAGACTGTGCGGGGTCCGCAGTACAGTAGCTGGAAATACTTCAATGAGCCTACACAAGCACCTGGCTGCAGGTAGCTATACTGTAAGTGAGACTGTGCGGGGTACGCAGTACAGTAACTGGAAATACTTCAATGAGCCTACACAAGCACCTGGCTGCAGGTTGCTATACTGTAGGTTAGTCTGTGCAGGGTACACAGTACAGTAGCTGGAAATACTTCAATGAGCCTACACAAGCACCTGGTTGCAAGTAGCTATAATGTAGGTGAGACTGTGCAGGGTACACAGTACAGTAGCTGGAAATAGCTCAATGAGCCTGCACAAGCACCTGGCTGCAGGTAGCTATACTGTAAGTGAGACTGTGCGGGTTACACAGTACAGTAACTGGAAATACTTCAATGAGCCAACACAAGCACCTGGCTTCAGGTAGCTATACTGTGAGACTGTGCTGGGTATGCAGTACAGTAACTGGAAATACTTTAATGAGCCTACACAAGCACCTGGCTGCAGGTTGCTATACTGTAGGTGAGACTGTGCAGGGTACACAGTACAGTAGCTGGAAATACTTCAATGAGCCTACACAAGCACCTGGCTGCAAGTAGCTATACTGTAGGTGAGACTTGCAGGGTACACAGTACAGTAGCTGGAAATAGCTCAATGAGCCTACACAAGCACCTGGCTGCAGGTTGCTATACTGTAGGTGAGACTGTGCAGGGTACACAGTACAGTAGCTGGAAACACTTCAATGAGCCTACACAAGCACCTGGCTGCAAGTAGCTATACTGTAGGTGAGACTGTGCAGGGTACACAGTACAGTAGCTGGAAATAGCTCAATGAGCCTACACAAGCACCTGGCTGCAGGTAGCTATACTGTAGGTGAGACTGTGCGGGGTACACAGTACAGTAGCTGGAAATACTTCAATGAGCCTACACAAGCACCTGGCTGCAGGTAGCTTTACTGTAGGTGAGACTGTGCAGGGTACACAGTACAGCAGCTGGAAATACTTCAATGAGCCTACACAAGCACCTGGCTGCAGATTGCTATGCTGTAGGTGAGACTGTGCAGGGTACACAATACAGTAGCTGGAAATACTTCAATGAGCCTACACAAGCACCTGGCTGAAGGTAGCTATACTGTAGGTGAGACTGTGCAGGGTACACATTACAGTAGCTGGAAATACTTCAATGAGCCTACACAAGCACCTGGCTGCAGGTTGCTGTGCTATAGGTGAGACTATGCAGGGTACACAGTACAGTAGCTGGAAATACTTCAATGAGCCTACACAAGCACCTAACTGCAGGTTGCTATACTGTAGTTAAGACTGTGCAGGGTACACAGTACAGTAGCTGGAAATACTTCAATGAGCCTACACAAGCACCTGGCTGCAGGTAGCTTTACTGTAGGTGAGACTGTGCAGGGTACACAGTACAGTAGCTGGAAATACTTCAATGAGCCTACACAAGCACCTGGCTGCAGGTAGCTTTACTGTAGGTGAGACTGTGCAGGGTACACAGTACAGCAGCTGGAAATACTTCAATGAGCCTACACAAGCACCTGGCTGCAGGTAGCTATAATGTAGGTGAGACTGTGCTGGGTACGCAGTACAGTAACTGGAAATACTTTAATGAGCCTACACAAGCACCTGGCTGCAGGTTGCTATACTGTAGGTGAGACTGTGTAGGGTACACAGTACAGTAGCTGGAAATACTTCCATGAGACTACACAAGCACCTGGCTGCAAGTAGCTATACTGTAGGTGAGACGGTGCAGGGTACACAGTACAGTAGCTGGGAATAGCTCAATGAGCCTACACAAGCACCTGGCTGCAGGTAGCTATACTGTAGGTGAGACTGTGCGGGGTACACAGTACAGTAGCTGGAAATACTTCAATGAGCCTACACAAGCACCTGACTGCAGGTTGCTATAATGTAGGCGAGACTGTGTAGGGGACACAGTACAGTAGCTGGAAATACTTCAATGAGCCTACACAAGCACCTGGCTGCAGGTAGCTATACTGTAAGTGAGACTGTGCGGGTTACGCAGTACAGTAACTGGAAATACTTCAATGAGCCTACACAAGCACCTGGCTGCAGGTAGCTTTACTGTAGGCGAGACTGTGCAGGGTACACAGTACAGTAGCTGGAAATACTTCAATGAGCCTACACAAGCACCTGGCTGCAGGTTGCTATACTGTAGGTGAGACTGTGCAGGGTACACAGTACAATAGCTGGAAAAACTTCAATGAGCCTACACAAGCACCTGGCTGCTGGTTGCTATACTGTAGGTGAGACACTGCAGGGAACACAGTACAGTAGCTGGAAATACTTCAATGAGCCTACAGGAGCACCTGGCTGCAGGTAGCTTTACTGTAGGTGAGACTGTGCAGGGTACACAGTACAGCAGCTGGAAATACTTCAATGAGTTTACACAAGCACCTGCCTGCAGGTAGCTATACTGTAGGTGAGACTGTGCATGGTACACAGTACAGTAGCTGGAAATAGTTCAATGAGCCTACACAAGCATCTGGCTGCAGGTTTCTATACTGTAGGTGGGACTGTGCAGGGAACACAGTACAGTAGCTGGAAATACTTCAATGAGCCTACATGAGCACCTGGCTGCAGGTAGCTTTACTGTAGGTGAGACTGTGCAGGGTACACAGTACAGCAGCTGGAAATACTTCAATGAGCCTACACAAGCACCTGGCTGCAGGTAGCTATACTGTAGGTGAGACTGTGCAGGGTACACATTACAGTAGCTGGAAATAGTTCAATGAGCCTACACAAGCATCTGGCTGCAGGTTTCTATACTGTAGGTGAGACTGTGCAGGGTACACAGTACAGTAGCTGGAAATAGTTCAATGAGCCTACACAAGCATCTGGCTGCAGGTTTCTATAGTGTAGGTGAGACTGTGCAGGGTACACAGTACAGTAGCTGGAAATACTTCAATGAGCGTACACAAGCACCTGGCTGCAGGTAGCTATACTGTAGGTGAGACTGTGCGGGGTACGCAGTACAGTAGCTGGAAATACTTCAATGAGCCTACACAAGCACCTGGCTGCAGGTAGCTATACTGTAGGTTAGACTGTGCGGGGTCCGCAGTACAGTAGCTGGAAATACTTCAATGAGCCTACACAAGCACCTGGCTGCAGGTAGCTATACTGTAAGTGAGACTGTGGGGGGTACGCAGTACAGTAACTGGAAATACTTCAATGAGCCTACACAAGCACCTGGCTGCAGGTAGCTTTACTGTAGGTGAGACTGTGCAGGGTACAAGTACAGTAGCTGGAAATACTTCAATGAGCCTACACAAGCACCTGGCTGCAGGTTGCTATACTGTAGGTGAGACTGTGCGGGGTACACAGTACAGTAGCTGGAAATACTTCAATGAGCCTACACAAGCACCTGGCTGCAGGTTGCTATACTATAGGTGAGACTGTGCAGGGTACACAGTACAGTAGCTGGAAATAGTTCAATGAGCCTACACAAGTATCTGGCTGCAGGTTTCTATACTGTAGGCGAGACTGTGCAGGGTACACAGTACAGTAGCTGGAAATACTTCAATGAGCCTACAAAAGCACCTGGCTGCAGGTAGCTATACTGTAGGTGAGCTGTGCAGGGTACACAGTACAGTAGCTGGAAATAGCTCAATGAGCCTACAAAAGCACCTGGCTGCAGGTTGCTATACTGTAGGCGAGACTGTGCAGGGTACACAGTACAATAGCTGGAAATATGTCAATGAGCCCACACAAGCACCTGGCTGCAGGTTGCTATGCTGTAGGTGAGACTGTGCAGGGTACACAGTACAGTAGCTGGAAATACTTTAATGAGCCTACACAAGCACCTGACTGCAGGTTGCTATACTGTAGGTGAGACTGTGCAGGGTACACAGTACAGTAGCTGGAAATACTTCAATGAGCCTACACAAGCACCTGGCTGCAGGTTGCTATACTGTAGGTTAGTCTGTGCAGGGTACACAGTACAGTAGCTGGAAATACTTCAATGAGCCTACACAAGCACCTGGTTGCAAGTAGCTATAATGTAGGTGAGACTGTGCAGGGTACACAGTACAGTAGCTGGAAATAGCTCAATGAGCCTGCACAAGCACCTGGCTGCAGGTAGCTATACTGTAAGTGAGACTGTGCGGGTTACACAGTACAGTAACTGGAAATACTTCAATGAGCCAACACAAGCACCTGGCTTCAGGTAGCTATACTGTGAGACTGTGCTGGGTATGCAGTACAGTAACTGGAAATACTTTAATGAGCCTACACAAGCACCTGGCTGCAGGTTGCTATACTGTAGGTGAGACTGTGCAGGGTACACAGTACAGTAGCTGGAAATACTTCAATGAGCCTACACAAGCACCTGGCTGCAAGTAGCTATACTGTAGGTGAGACTTGCAGGGTACACAGTACAGTAGCTGGAAATAGCTCAATGAGCCTACACAAGCACCTGGCTGCAGGTTGCTATACTGTAGGTGAGACTGTGCAGGGTACACAGTACAGTAGCTGGAAACACTTCAATGAGCCTACACAAGCACCTGGCTGCAGGTAGCTATACTGTAGGTGAGACTGTGCGGGGTACACAGTACAGTAGCTGGAAATACTTCAATGAGCCTACACAAGCACCTGGCTGCAGGTAGCTTTACTGTAGGTGAGACTGTGCAGGGTACACAGTACAGCAGCTGGAAATACTTCAATGAGCCTACACAAGCACCTGGCTGCAGATTGCTATGCTGTAGGTGAGACTGTGCAGGGTACACAATACAGTAGCTGGAAATACTTCAATGAGCCTACACAAGCACCTGGCTGAAGGTAGCTATACTGTAGGTGAGACTGTGCAGGGTACACATTACAGTAGCTGGAAATACTTCAATGAGCCTACACAAGCACCTGGCTGCAGGTTGCTGTGCTATAGGTGAGACTATGCAGGGTACACAGTACAGTAGCTGGAAATACTTCAATGAGCCTACACAAGCACCTAACTGCAGGTTGCTATACTGTAGTTAAGACTGTGCAGGGTACACAGTACAGTAGCTGGAAATACTTCAATGAGCCTACACAAGCACCTGGCTGCAGGTAGCTTTACTGTAGGTGAGACTGTGCAGGGTACACAGTACAGTAGCTGGAAATACTTCAATGAGCCTACACAAGCACCTGGCTGCAGGTAGCTTTACTGTAGGTGAGACTGTGCAGGGTACACAGTACAGCAGCTGGAAATACTTCAATGAGCCTACACAAGCACCTGGCTGCAGGTAGCTATAATGTAGGTGAGACTGTGCTGGGTACGCAGTACAGTAACTGGAAATACTTTAATGAGCCTACACAAGCACCTGGCTGCAGGTTGCTATACTGTAGGTGAGACTGTGTAGGGTACACAGTACAGTAGCTGGAAATACTTCAATGAGACTACACAAGCACCTGGCTGCAAGTAGCTATACTGTAGGTGAGACGGTGCAGGGTACACAGTACAGTAGCTGGGAATAGCTCAATGAGCCTACACAAGCACCTGGCTGCAGGTAGCTATACTGTAGGTGAGACTGTGCGGGGTACACAGTACAGTAGCTGGAAATACTTCAATGAGCCTACACAAGCACCTGACTGCAGGTTGCTATAATGTAGGCGAGACTGTGTAGGGGACACAGTACAGTAGCTGGAAATACTTCAATGAGCCTACACAAGCACCTGGCTGCAGGTAGCTATACTGTAAGTGAGACTGTGCGGGTTACGCAGTACAGTAACTGGAAATACTTCAATGAGCCTACACAAGCACCTGGCTGCAGGTAGCTTTACTGTAGGCGAGACTGTGCAGGGTACACAGTACAGTAGCTGGAAATACTTCAATGAGCCTACACAAGCACCTGGCTGCAGGTTGCTATACTGTAGGTGAGACTGTGCAGGGTACACAGTACAGTAGCTGGAAAAACTTCAATGAGCCTACACAAGCACCTGGCTGCTGGTTGCTATACTGTAGGTGAGACACTGCAGGGAACACAGTACAGTAGCTGGAAATACTTCAATGAGCCTACAGGAGCACCTGGCTGCAGGTAGCTTTACTGTAGGTGAGACTGTGCAGGGTACACAGTACAGCAGCTGGAAATACTTCAATGAGTTTACACAAGCACCTGCCTGCAGGTAGCTATACTGTAGGTGAGACTGTGCATGGTACACAGTACAGTAGCTGGAAATAGTTCAATGAGCCTACACAAGCATCTGGCTGCAGGTTTCTATACTGTAGGTGGGACTGTGCAGGGAACACAGTACAGTAGCTGGAAATACTTCATTGAGCCTACATGAGCACCTGGCTGCAGGTAGCTTTACTGTAGGTGAGACTGTGCAGGGTACACAGTACAGCAGCTGGAAATACTTCAATGAGCCTACACAAGCACCTGGCTGCAGGTAGCTATACTGTAGGTGAGACTGTGCAGGGTACACATTACAGTAGCTGGAAATAGTTCAATGAGCCTACACAAGCATCTGGCTGCAGGTTTCTATACTGTAGGTGAGACTGTGCAGGGTACACAGTACAGTAGCTGGAAATAGTTCAATGAGCCTACACAAGCATCTGGCTGCAGGTTTCTATAGTGTAGGTGAGACTGTGCAGGGTACACAGTACAGTAGCTGGAAATACTTCAATGAGCGTACACAAGCACCTGGCTGCAGGTAGCTATACTGTAGGTGAGACTGTGCGGGGTACGCAGTACAGTAGCTGGAAATACTTCAATGAGCCTACACAAGCACCTGGCTGCAGGTAGCTATACTGTAGGTTAGACTGTGCGGGGTCCGCAGTACAGTAGCTGGAAATACTTCAATGAGCCTACACAAGCACCTGGCTGCAGGTAGCTATACTGTAAGTGAGACTGTGGGGGGTACGCAGTACAGTAACTGGAAATACTTCAATGAGCCTACACAAGCACCTGGCTGCAGGTAGCTTTACTGTAGGTGAGACTGTGCAGGGTACAAGTACAGTAGCTGGAAATACTTCAATGAGCCTACACAAGCACCTGGCTGCAGGTTGCTATACTGTAGGTGAGACTGTGCGGGGTACACAGTACAGTAGCTGGAAATACTTCAATGAGCCTACACAAGCACCTGGCTGCAGGTTGCTATACTATAGGTGAGACTGTGCAGGGTACACAGTACAGTAGCTGGAAATAGTTCAATGAGCCTACACAAGTATCTGGCTGCAGGTTTCTATACTGTAGGCGAGACTGTGCAGGGTACACAGTACAGTAGCTGGAAATACTTCAATGAGACTACAAAAGCACCTGGCTGCAGGTAGCTATACTGTAGGTGAGCTGTGCAGGGTACACAGTACAGTAGCTGGAAATAGCTCAATGAGCCTACACAAGCACCTGGCTGCAGGTTGCTATACTGTAGGTGGGACTGTGCAGGGTACACAGTACAGTAGCTGGAAATACTTCAATGAGCGTACACAAGCACCTGGCTGCAGGTAGCTATACTGTAGGTGAGACTGTGCGGGGTACGCAGTACAGTAGCTGGAAATACTTCAATGAGCCTACACAAGCACCTGGCTGCAGGTAGCTATACCGTAGGTGAGACTGTGCGGGGTCCGCAGTACAGTAGCTGGAAATACTTCAATGAGCCTACACAAGCACCTGGCTGCAGGTAGCTATACTGTAAGTGAGACTGTGCGGGGTACGCAGTACAGTAACTGGAAATACTTCAATGAGCCTACACAAGCACCTGGCTGCAGGTTGCTATACTGTAGGTTAGTCTGTGCAGGGTACACAGTACAGTAGCTGGAAATACTTCAATGAGCCTACACAAGCACCTGGTTGCAAGTAGCTATAATGTAGGTGAGACTGTGCGGGTTACACAGTACAGTAACTGGAAATACTTCAATGAGCCAACACAAGCACCTGGCTTCAGGTAGCTATACTGTGAGACTGTGCTGGGTATGCAGTACAGTAACTGGAAATACTTTAATGAGCCTACACAAGCACCTGGCTGCAGGTTGCTATACTGTAGGTGAGACTGTGCAGGGTACACAGTACAGTAGCTGGAAATACTTCAATGAGCCTACACAAGCACCTGGCTGCAAGTAGCTATACTGTAGGTGAGACTTGCAGGGTACACAGTACAGTAGCTGGAAATAGCTCAATGAGCCTACACAAGCACCTGGCTGCAGGTTGCTATACTGTAGGTGAGACTGTGCAGGGTACACAGTACAGTAGCTGGAAACACTTCAATGAGCCTACACAAGCACCTGGCTGCAAGTAGCTATACTGTAGGTGAGACTGTGCAGGGTACACAGTACAGTAGCTGGAAATAGCTCAATGAGCCTACACAAGCACCTGGCTGCAGGTAGCTATACTGTAGGTGAGACTGTGCGGGGTACACAGTACAGTAGCTGGAAACACTTCAATGAGCCTACACAAGCACCTGGCTGCAAGTAGCTATACTGTAGGTGAGACTGTGCAGGGTACACAGTACAGTAGCTGGAAATAGCTCAATGAGCCTACACAAGCACCTGGCTGCAGGTAGCTATACTGTAGGTGAGACTGTGCGGGGTACACAGTACAGTAGCTGGAAATACTTCAATGAGCCTACACAAGCACCTGGCTGCAGGTAGCTTTACTGTAGGTGAGACTGTGCAGGGTACACAGTACAGCAGCTGGAAATACTTCAATGAGCCTACACAAGCACCTGGCTGCAGATTGCTATGCTGTAGGTGAGACTGTGCAGGGTACACAATACAGTAGCTGGAAATACTTCAATGAGCCTACACAAGCACCTGGCTGAAGGTAGCTATACTGTAGGTGAGACTGTGCAGGGTACACATTACAGTAGCTGGAAATACTTCAATGAGCCTACACAAGCACCTGGCTGCAGGTTGCTGTGCTATAGGTGAGACTATGCAGGGTACACAGTACAGTAGCTGGAAATACTTCAATGAGCCTACACAAGCACCTAACTGCAGGTTGCTATACTGTAGTTAAGACTGTGCAGGGTACACAGTACAGTAGCTGGAAATACTTCAATGAGCCTACACAAGCACCTGGCTGCAGGTAGCTTTACTGTAGGTGAGACTGTGCAGGGTACACAGTACAGTAGCTGGAAATACTTCAATGAGCCTACACAAGCACCTGGCTGCAGGTAGCTTTACTGTAGGTGAGACTGTGCAGGGTACACAGTACAGCAGCTGGAAATACTTCAATGAGCCTACACAAGCACCTGGCTGCAGGTAGCTATAATGTAGGTGAGACTGTGCTGGGTACGCAGTACAGTAACTGGAAATACTTTAATGAGCCTACACAAGCACCTGGCTGCAGGTTGCTATACTGTAGGTGAGACTGTGTAGGGTACACAGTACAGTAGCTGGAAATACTTCAATGAGACTACACAAGCACCTGGCTGCAAGTAGCTATACTGTAGGTGAGACTGTGCAGGGTACACAGTACAGTAGCTGGAAATAGCTCAATGAGCCTACACAAGCACCTGGCTGCAGGTAGCTATACTGTAGGTGAGACTGTGCGGGGTACACAGTACAGTAGCTGGAAATACTTCAATGAGCCTACACAAGCACCTGGCTGTAGGTAGCTATACTGTAGGTGAGACTGTGCAGGGTACACATTACAGTAGCTGGAAATACTTCAATGAGCCTACACAAGCACCTGGCTGCAAGTAGCTATACTGTAGGTGAGACTGTGCAGGGTACACAGTACAGTAGCTGGAAATACTTCAATGAGCCTACACAAGCACCTGGCTGCAGGTAGCTATACTGTAGGTGAGACTGTGCGGGGTACACAGTACAGTAGCTGGAAATACTTCAATGAGCCTTCACAAGCACCTGGCTACAGGTAGCTTTACTGTAGGTGAGACTGTGCAGGGTACACAGTACAGCAGCTGGAAATACTTCAATGAGCCTACACAAGCACCTAGCTGCAGCTAGCTATAATGTAGGTGAGACTGTGCGGGGTACGCAGTACAGTAGCTGGAAATACTTCAATGAGCCTACACAAGCACCTGGCTGCAGGTAGCTATACTGTGAGACTGTGCTGGGTACGCAGTACAGTAATTGGAAATACTTTAATGAGCCTACACAAGCACCTGGCTGCAGGTTGCTATACTGTAGGTGAGACTGTGCAGGGTACACAGTACAGTAGCTGGAAATACTTCAATGAGCCTACACAAGCACCTGGCTGCAAGTAGCTATACTGTAGGTGAGACTGTGCAGGGTACACAGTACAGTAGCTGGAAATAGCTCAATGAGCCTACACAAGCACCTGGCTGCAGGTAGCTATACTGTAGGTGAGACTGTGCGGGGTACACAGTACAGTAGCTGGAAATACTTCAATGAGCCTACACAAGCACCTGGCTGCTGGTAGCTTTACTGTAGGTGAGACTGTGCAGGGTACACAGTACAGCAGCTGGAAATACTTCAATGAGCCTACACAAGCACCTGGCTGCAGGTAGCTATAATGTAGGTGAGACTGTGCGGGGTACGCAGTACAGTAGCTGGAAATACTTCAATGAGCCTACACAAGCACCTGGCTGCAGGTAGCTATACTGTGAGACTGTGCTGGGTACGCAGTACAGTAATTGGAAATACTTTAATGAGCCTACACAAGCACCTGGCTGCAGGTTGCTATACTGTAGGTGAGACTGTGCAGGGTACACAGTACAGTAGCTGGAAATACTTCAATGAGCCTACACAAGCACCTGGCTGTAAGTAGCTATACTGTAGGTGAGACTGTGCAGGGTACACAGTACAGTAGCTGGAAATAGCTCAATGAGCCTACACAAGCACCTGGCTGCAGGTAGCTATACTGTAAGTGAGACTGTGCGGGTTACGCAGTACAGTAACTGGAAATACTTCAATGAGCCTACACAAGCACCTGGCTGCAGGTAGTTTTACTGTAGGCGAGACTGTGCAGGGTACACAGTACAGTAGCTGGAAATACTTCAATGAGCCTACACAAGCACCTGGCTGCAGGTTGCTATACTGTAGGTGAGACTGTGCAGGGTACACAGTACAGTAGCTGGAAATACTTCAATGAGCCTACACAAGCACCTGGCTGCTGGTTGCTATACTGTAGGTGAGACTGTGCAGGGTACACAGTACAGTAGCTGGAAATACTTCAATGAGCCTACATGAGCACCTGGCTGCAGTTAGCTTTACTGTAGTTGAGACTGTGCAGGGTACACAGTACAGCAGCTGGAAATACTTCAATGAGCCTACACAAGCACCTGGCTGCAGGTAGCTATACTGTAGGTGAGACTGTGCAGGGTACACAGTACAGTAGCTGGAAATAGTTCAATGAGCCTACACAAGCATCTGGCTGCAGGTTTCTATACTGTAGGTGGGACTGTGCAGGGTACACAGTACAGTAGCTTGAAATACTTCAATGAGCGTACACAAGCACCTGGCTGCAGGTAGCTATACTGTAGGTGAGACTGTGTGGGGTACGCAGTACAGTAGCTGGAAATACTTCAATGAGCCTACACAAGCACCTGGCTGCAGGTAGCTATACTGTAGGTGAGACTGTGCGGGGTCCGCAGTACAGTAGCTGGAAATACTTCAATGAGCCTACACAAGCACCTGGCTGCAGGTAGCTATACTGTAAGTGAGACTGTGCGGGGTACGCAGTACAGTAACTGGAAATACTTCAATGAACCTACACAAGTACCTGGCTGCAGGTAGCTTTACTGTAGGTGAGACTGTGCAGGGTACAAGTACAGTAGCTGGAAATACTTCAATGAGCCTACACAAGCACCTGGCTGCAGGTTGCTATACTGTAGGTGAGACTGTGCAGGGTACACAGTACAGTAGCTGGAAATACTTCAATGAGCCTACACAAGCACCTGGATGCAGGTTGCTATACTATAGGTGAGCTGTGCAGGGTACACAGTACAGTAGCTGGAAATAGCTCAATAAGCCTACACAAGCACCTGGCTGCAGGTAGCTATACTGTAGGTGAGAGTGTGCGGGGTACACAGTACAGTAGCTGGAAATACTTCAATGAGCCTACACAAGCACCTGGCTTCAGGATGCTATGCTGTAAGTGAGACTGTGCAGGGTACACAGTACAGTAGCTGGAAAAACTTTAATGAGCCTACACAAGCACCGGACTGCAGGTTGCTATACTGTAGGTGAGACTGTGCAGGGTACACAGTACAGTAGCTGGAAATACTTCAATGAGCCTACACAAGCACCTGGCTGCAAGTAGCTGTACTGTAGGTGAGACTGTGCAGGGTACACAGTACAGTAGCTGGAAATAGCTCAATGAGCCTACACAAGCACCTGGCTGCAGGTTGCTATGCTGTAGTTGAGACTGTGCAGGGTACACATTACAGTAGCTGGAAATACTTCAATGAGCCTACACAAGCACCTGGCTTCAGGATGCTATGCTGTAGGTGAAACTGTGCAGGGTACACAGTACAGTAGCTGGAAATACTTCAATGAGCCTACACAAGCACCTGGCTGCTGGTTGCTATACTGTAGGTGAGACTGTGCAGGGTACACAGTACAGTAGCTGGAAATACTTCAATGAGCCTACACAAGCACCTGGCTGCAGGTAGCTTTACTGTAGGTGAGACTGTGCAGGGTACACAGTACAGCAGCTGGAAATACATCAATGAGCCTACACAAGCACCTGGCTGCAGGTAGCTATACTGTAGGTGAAACTGTGCAGGGTACACAGTACAGTAGCTGGAAATAGTTCAATGAGCCTACACAAGCATCTGGCTGCAGGTTTCTATACTGTAGGTGGGACTGTGCAGGGTACACAGTACAGTAGCTGGAAATAGCTCAATAAGCCTACACAAGCACCTGGCTGCAGGTAGCTATACTGTAGATGAGACTGTGCGGGGTACGCAGTACAGTAGCTGGAAATACTTCAATGAGCCTACACAAGCACCTGGCTGCAGGTAGCTATACTGTAAGTGAGACTGTGCGGGTACGCAGTACAGTAACTGGAAATACTTCAATGAGCCTACACAAGCATCTGGCTGCAGGTAGCTTTACTGTAGGTGAGACTGTGCAGGGTACAAGAACTGTAGCTGGAAATACTTCAATGAGCCTACACAAGTATCTGGCTGCAGGTTTCTATACTGTAGGTGAGACTGTGCCGGGTACAAAGTACAGTAGCTGGAAGTACTTCAATTAGCCTACACAAGCACCTGGCTCCAGGTAGCTATACTGTAGGTGAGACTGTGCGGGGTACGCAGTACAGTAACTGGAAATACTTCAATGAGCCTACACAAGCACCTGGCTGCAGGTAGCTATACTGTAAGTGAGAATGTGCGGGGTACGCAGTACAGTAACTGGAAATACTTCAATGAGCCTACACAAGCACCTGGCTGCAGGTAGCTTTACTGTAGGTGAGACTGTGCAGGGTACAATTATAGTAGCTGGAAATACTTCAATGAACGTACACAAGCACCTGGCTGCAGGTTGCTATACTGTAGGTGAGACTGTGCAGGGTACACAGTACAGTAGCTGGAAATACTTCAATGAGCCTACACAAGCACCTGGCTGCAGGTAGCTATAATGTAGGTGAGACTGTGCGGGGTACACAGTACAGTAACTGGAAATACTTCAATGAGCGTTCACAAGCACCTGGCTGCAGGTAGCTTTACTATAGGTGAGACTGTGCAGGGTACAAGTACAGTAGCTGGAAATACTTCAATGAGCCTACACAAGCACCTGGCTGCAGGTAGCTATAATGTAGGTGAGACTGTGCGGGGTACGCAGTACAGTAGCTGGAAATACTTCAATGAGCCTACAGAAGCACCTGGCTGCAGGTTGCTATACTTTAGGTGAGACTGTGCAGGGTACACAGTACAGTAGCTGGAAATACTTCAATGAGCCTACACAAGCACCTGGCTGCAGTTAGCTATAATGTAGGTGAGACTGTGCGGGGTACGCAGTACAGTAGCTGGAAATACTTCAATGAGCCTACACAAGCACCTGGCTGCAGGTAGCTATACTGTAAGTGAGACTGTGCTGGGTACGCAGTACAGTAACTGGAAATACTTCAATGAGCCTACACAAGCACCTGGCTGCAGGTTGCTATACTGTAGGTGAGACTGTGCAGGGTACACAGTACAGTAGCTGGAAATACTTCAATGAGCCTACACAAGCACCTGGCTGCAGGTTGCTATACTATAGGTGAGACTGTGCAGGGTACACAGTACAGTAGCTGGAAATAGTTCAATGAGCCTACACAAGTATCTGGCTGCAGGTTTCTATACTGTAGGTGAGACTGTGCAGGGTACACAGTACAGTAGCTGGAAATACTTCAATGAGCCTACACAAGCACCTGGCTGCAGGTAGCTATACTGTAGGTGAGCTGTGCAGGGTACACAGTACAGTAGCTGGAAATAGCTCAATGAGCCTACACAAGCACCTGGCTGCAGGTAGCTATACTGTAGGTGAGAGTGTGCGGGGTACACAGTACAGTAGCTGGAAATACTTCAATGAGCCTACACAAGCACCTGGCTGCAGGTTGCTATACTGTAGGTGAGACGGTGCAGGGTACACAGTACAGTAGCTGGAAACACTTCAATGAGCCTACACAAGCACCTGGCTGCAAGTAGCTGTACTGTAGGTGAGACTGTGCAGGGTACACAGTACAGTAGCTGGAAATAGCTCAATGAGCCTACACAAGCACCTGGCTGCAGGTTGCTATGCTGTAGGTGAGACTGTGCAGGGTACACATTACAGTAGCTGGAAATACTTCAATGAGCCTACACAAGCACCTGGCTTCAGGATGCTATGCTGTAGGTGAGACTGTGCAGGGTACACAGTACAGTAGCTGGAAATACTTCAATGAGCCTACACAAGCACCTGACTGCAGGTAGCTATAATGTAGGTGAGACTGTGCGGGGTACGCAGTACAGTAGCTGGAAATACTTCAATGAGCCTACACAAGCACCTGGCTGCAGGTTGCTATACTGTAGGTGAGACTGTGCAGGGTACGCAGTACAGTAACTGGAAATACTTCAATGAGCCTACACAAGCACCTGGCTGCAGGTAGCTTTACTGTAGGTGAGACTGTGCAGGGTACAAGAACTGTAGCTGGAAATACTTCAATGAGCCTACACAAGTATCTGGCTGCAGGTTTCTATACTGTAGGTGAGACTGTGCCGGGTACAAAGTACAGTAGCTGGAAGTACTTCAATGAGCCTACACAAGCACCTGACTGCAGGTAGCTATAATGTAGGTGAGACTGTGCGGGGTACGCAGTACAGTAGCTGGAAATACTTCAATGAGCCTACACAAGCACCTGGCTGCAGGTTGCTATACTGTAGGTGAGACTGTGCAGGGTACACAGTACAGTAACTGGAAATACTTCAATGAGCGTACACAAGCACCTGGCTGCAGGTAGCTTTACTGTAGGTGAGACTGTGCAGGGTACAAGTACAGTAGCTGGAAATACTTCAATGAACGTACACAAGCACCTGGCTGCAGGTTGCTGTACTGTAGGTGAGACTGTGCAGGGTACACAGTACAGTAGCTGGAAATACTTCAATGAGCCTACACAAGCACCTGGCTGCAGGTAGCTATAATGTAGGTGAGACTGTGCGGGGTACGCAGTACAGTAGCTGGAAATACTTCAATGAGCCTACACAAGCACCTGGCTGCAGGTTGCTATACTGTAGGTGAGACTGTTAAGGGTACACAGTACAGTAGCTTGAAATACTTCAATGAGCCTACACAAGCACCTGGCTGCAAGTAGCTATACTGTAGGTGAAACTGTGCAGTGTACACAGTACAGTAGCTGGAAATAGCTCAATGAGCCTACACAAGCACCTGGCTGCAGGTAGCTATACTGTAGGTGAGACTGTGCGGGGTACACAGTACAGTAGCTGGAAATACTTCAATGAGCCTACACAAGCACCTGGCTGCAGGTTGCTATACTGTAGGCGAGACTGTGCAGGGTACACAGTATAGTAGCTGGAAATAGCTCAATGAGCCTACACAAGCACCTGGCTGCAGGTTGTAATACTGTAAGTGAGACTGTGTGGGGTACGCAGTACAGTAACTGGAAATACTTCAATGAGCCTACACAAGCACCTGGCTGCAGGTTGCTATACTGTAGGTGAGACTGTGCAGGGTACACAGTACAGTAGCTGGAAATACTTCAATGAGCCTACACAAGCACCTGGTTGCAAGTAGCTATACTGTAGGTGAGACTGTGCAGGGTATACAGTACAGTAGCTGGAAATACTTCAATGAGCCTACACAAGCACCTGGCTGCAGGTAGCTATACTGTAGGTGAGCTGTGCAGGGTACACAGTACAGTAGCTGGAAATAGCTCAATGAGCCTACACAAGCACCTGGCTGCAGGTAGCTATACTGTAGGTGAGACTGTGCGGGGTACACAGTACAGTAGCTGGAAATAGCTCAATGAGCCTACACAAGCACCTGGCTGCAGGTAGCTATACTGTAGGTGAGACTGTGTGGGGTACACAGTACAGTAGCTGGAAATACTTCAATGAGCCTACACAAGCACCTGGCTGCAGGTTGCTATACTGTAGGTGAGACTGTGCAGGGTACACATTACAGTAGCTGGAAATACTTCAATGAGCCTTCACAAGCACCTGGCTGCAAGTAGCTATACTGTAGGTGAGACTCTGCAGGGTACACAGTACAGTAGCTGGAAATAGCTCAATGAGCCTACACAAGCGCCTGGCTGCAGGTAGCTATACTGTATGTGAGACTGTGCGGGGTACACAGTACAGTAGCTGGAAATACTTCAATGAGCCTACACAAGCACCTGGCTGCAGGTTGCTATACTGTAGGCGAGACTGTGCAGGGTACACAGTACAGTAACTGGAAATACTTTAATGAGCCTACACAAGCACCTGGCTGCTGGTTGCTATACTGTAGGTGTGACAGTGCAGGGTACACAGTACAGTAGCTGGAAATACTTTGATGAGCCTACACAAGCCCCTGGCTGCAGGTAGCTTTACTGTAGGTGAGACTGTGCAGGGTACACAGTACAGCAGCTGAAAATACTTCAACGAGCCTACACAAGCACCTGGCTGCAGGTAGCTATACTGTAGGTGAGACTGTGCGGGGTACGCAGTACAGTAGCTGGAAATACTTCAATGAGCCTACAAAAGCACCTGGCTGCAGGTAGCTATACTGTAAGTGAGACTGTGCGGGGTACGCAGTACATTAACTGGAAATACTTCAATGAGCCTACACAAGCACCTGGCTGCAGGTAGCTTTAATGTAGGTGAGACTGTGCAGGGTACAAGTACAGTAGCTGGAAATACTTCAATGAGCCTACACAAGCACCTGGCTGCAGGTAGCTATACTGTAGGTGAGACTGTGCAGGGTACACAGTACAGTCGCTGGAAATAGCTCAATGAGCCTACACAAGCACCTGGCTGCAGGTAGCTATACTGTAGGTGAGACTGTGCAGGGTACACATTACAGTAGCTGGAAATACTTCAATGAGCCTACACAAGCTCTTGGCTGCAGGTTGGTATGCTGTAGGTGAGACTGTGCAGGGTACACAGTACAGTAGCTGGAAATACTTCAATGAGCCTACACAAGCACCTGACTGCAGGTTGCTATACTGTAGTTGAGACTGTGCAGGGTACACAGTACAGTAGCTGGAAATACTTCAATGAGCCTACACAAGCACCTGGCTGCAGGTAGCTATACTGTAGGTGAGCTGTGCAGGGTACACAGTACAGTAGCTGGAAATAGCTCAATGAGCCTACACAAGCACCTGGCTGCAGGTAGCTATACTGTAGGTGAGACTGTGCGGGGTAGACAGTACAGTAGCTGGAAATAGCTCAATGAGCCTACACAAGCACCTGGCTGCAGGTAGCTATACTGTAGGTGAGACTGTGTGGGGTACACAGTACAGTAGCTGGAAATACTTCAATGAGCCTACACAAGCACCTGGCTGCAGGTTGCTATACTGTAGGTGAGACTGTGCAGGGTACACATTACAGTAGCTGGAAATACTTCAATGAGCCTTCACAAGCACCTGGCTGCAAGTAGCTATACTGTAGGTGAGACTGTGCAGGGTACACAGTACAGTAGCTGGAAATAGCTCAATGAGCCTACACAAGCGCCTCGCTGCAGGTAGCTATACTGTAGGTGAGACTGTGCGGGGTACACAGTACAGTAGCTGGAAATACTCTAATGAGCCTACACAAGCACCTGGCTGCAGGTTGCTATACTGTAGGTGTGACTGTGCAGGGTACACAGTACAGTAGCTGGAAATACTTCAATGAGCCTACACAAGCACCTGGCTGCAGGTAGCTTTACTGTAGGTGAGACTGTGCAGGGTACACAGTACAGCAGCTGAAAATACTTCAACGAGCCTACATAAGCACCTGGCTGCAGGTAGCTATACTGTAGGTGAGACTGTGCGGGGTACGCAGTACAGTAGCTGGAAATACTTCAATGAGCCTACAAAAGCACCTGGCTGCAGGTAGCTATACTGTAGGTGAGACTGTGCGGGGTACGCAGTATTGTAACTGGAAATACTTCAATGAGCCTACACAAGCACCTGGCTGCAGGTAGCTTTACTGTAGGTGAGACTGTGCAGGGTAAAAGTACAGTAGCTGCAAATACTTAAATGAGCCTACACAAGCACCTGGCTGCAGGTAGCTATACTGTAGGTGAGACTGTGCGGGGTACACAGTACAGTAGCTGGAAATAATTCAAGGAGCCTACACAAGCACCTGGCTGCAGGTTGCTATACTGTAGGCGAGACTGTGCAGGGTACACAGTACAGTAGCTGGAAATACTTCAATGAGCCTACACAAGCACCTGGCTGCAGGTTGCTATACCGTAGGTGAGACTGTGCAGGATACACATTACAGTAGCTGGAAATACTTCAATGAGCCTACACAAGCACCTGGCTGCAGGTTGCTATGCTGTAGGTGAGACTGTGCAGGGTACACAGTACAGTAGCTGGAAATACTTCAATGAGCCTACACAAGCACCTGGCTGCAAGTAGCTATACTGTAGGTGAGACTGTGCAGGGTACACAGTACAGTAGCTGGAAATACTTCAATGAGCCTACACAAGCACCTGGCTGCAGGTAGCTATACTGTAGGTGAGACTGTGCAGGGTACACATTACAGTAGCTGGAAATACTTCAATGAGCCTACACAAGCACCTGGCTGCAGGTTGGTATGCTGTAGGTGAGACTGTGCAGGGTACACAGTACAGTAGCTGGAAATACTTCAATGAGCCTACACAAGCACCTGACTGCAGGTTGCTATACTTTAGGCGAGACTGTGCAGGGTACATAGTACAGCAGCTGGAAATACTTCAATGAGCCTACACAAGCACCTGGCTGCAGGTTGGTATGCTGTAGGTGAGACTGTGCAGGGTACACAGTACAGTAGCTGGAAATACTTCAATGAGCCTACACAAGCACCTGGCTGCAGGTTGCTATACTGTAGGCGAGACTGTGCAGGGTACACAGTACAGTAGCTGGAAATACTTCAATGAGCCTACACAAGCACCTGGCTGCAGGTTGCTATACTGTAGGTGAGACTGTGCAGGGTACACAGTACAGTAGCTAGAAATACTTCAATGAGCCTACACAAGCACCTGGCTGCAGGTTGCTATACTGTAGGTGAGACTGTGCAGGGTACACAGTACAGTAGCTGGAAATAGTTCAATGAGCCTACACAAGCACCTGGCTGCAGGTTGCTATACTGTAGGCGAGACTGTGCAGGGTACACAGTACAGTAGCTGGAAATACTTCAATGAGCCTACACAAGCACCTGGCTGCAGGTTGCTATACTGTAGGCGAGACTGTGCAGGGTACACATTACAGTAGCTGGAAATACTTCAATGAGCCTACACAAGCACCTGGCTGCAGGTTGCTATGCTGTAGGTGAGACTGTGCAGGGTACACAGTACAGTAGCTGGAAATACTTCAATGAGCCTACACAAGCACCTGGCTGCAAGTAGCTATACTGTAGGTGAGACTGTGCAGGGTACACAGTACAGTAGCTGGAAATACTTCAATGAGCCTACACAAGCACCTGGCTGCAGGTAGCTATACTGTTTGTGAGACTGTGCAGGGTACACATTACAGTAGCTGGAAATACTTCAATGAGCCTACACAAGCACCTGGCTGCAGGTTGCTATGCTGTAGGTGAGACTGTGCAGGGTACACAGTACAGTAGCTGGAAATACTTCAATGAGCCTACACAAGCACCTTGCTGCAGGTTGCTATACTGTAGGTGAGACTGTGCAGGGTACACAGTACAGTAGCTGGAAATACTTCAATGAGCCTACACAAGCACCTGGCTGCAGGTTGCTATACTGTAGGCGAGACTGTGCAGGGTACACAGTACAGTAGCTGGAAATACTTTAATGAGCCTACACAAGCACCTGGCTTCAGGTTGCTATACTGTAGGCGAGACTGTGCAGGGTACACAGTACAGTAGCTGGAAATACTTCAATGAGCCTACACAAGCACCTGGCTGCAGGTTGCTATACTGTAGGTGAGACTGTGCAGGGTACACAGTACAGTAGCTAGAAATACTTCAATGAGCCTACACAAGCACCTGGCTGCAGGTTGCTATACTGTAGGTGAGACTGTGCAGGGTACACAGTACAGTAGCTAGAAATACTTCAATGAGCCTACACAAGCACCTGGCTGCAGGTTGCTATACTGTAGGTGAGACTGTGCAGGGTACACAGTACAGTAGCTGGAAATAGTTCAATGAGCCTACACAAGCACCTGGCTGCAGGTTGCTATACTGTAGGTGAGACTGTGCCGGGTACACAGTACAGTAGCTGGAAATAGTTCAATGAGGCTACACAAGCACCTGGCTGCAGGTAGCTATACTGTAGGTGAGACTGTGCAGGGTACACAGTACAGTAGCTGGAAATACTTCAATGAGCCTACACAAGCACCTGGCTGCAAGTAGCTATACTGTAGGTGAGACTGTGCAGGGTACACATTACAGTAGCTGGAAATACTTCAATGAGCCTACACAAGCACCTGGCTGCAGGTTGCTATGCTGTAGGTAAGACTGTGCAGGGTACACAGTACAGTAGCTGGAAATACTTCAATGAGCCTACACAAGCACCTAACTGCAGGTTGCTATACTGTAGTTGAGACTATGCAGGGTACACAGTACAGTAGCTGGAAATACTTCAATGAGCCTACACAAGCACCTGGCTGCAGGTTGCTATACTGTAGGTGTGATTGTGCAGGGTACACAGTACAGTAGCTGGAAATACTTCAATGAGCCTACACAAGCACCTGGCTGCAAGTAGCTATACTGTAGGTGAGACTGTGCAGGGTACACAATACAGTAGCTATAAATAGCTCAATGAGCCTACACAAGCACCTGGCTGCAGGTAGCTATACTGTAGGTGAATTAATCAGTGCAGCGCTAAATTGATAACTAAAAACGATTAATGAATCAAAATTCAATAGATAAAAAGTTCATATGTTCGTATGTTGAAACACACATGTAGATAGAGAGGCACACAGACGTCAATGGTGGTAAAGGGTGCTTCATGCAAAAGTTTGGGGTGCTCCTTGATCCGTGCTCACACCATATGTTTAGCCAAACTGCTCACCTTGCTTATTAGACCCCTGAGCTAACAGGAAGGTCATAAGAGCTTTCACCACCTCTGGTGGTAATGGTAAACTTGTGGATGGAAGCTGGGCACCTCTCGAACTCCGCAGATAAGCCTTGTAACTCTCCCGTGGCAACATATAATACAAAGAAAAAATCTAGTGCTCTCTGTATGATTTGTAAAAGGTATCATTTAATATAAGATGGGTACTCACATAAAAAGCACTTAATCCAAGTGCTAGGATATAAAGCATAAAAGGACTGGTAACAGCAAAGCTGATAAGGTGGCCGTAGTGACATTAAGATGAACTCTCGCACGCGTATCGTCCATAGGACTTCCTCAGCGATAGGAAGTCCTATGGACGATACGTGTGCGAGAGTTCATCTTAATGTCACTACGGCCACCTTATCAGCTTTGCTGTTACCAGTCCTTTTATGCTTTATATCCTAGCACTTGGATTAAGTGCTTTTTATGTGAGTATCCATCTTATATTAAATGATACCTTTTACAAATCATACAGAGAGCACTATATTTTTTCTTTGTATTATATGTTGCCACGGGAGAGTTACAAGGCTTATCTGCGGAGTTCGAGAGGTGCCCAGCTTCCATCCACAAGTTTACCATTACCACCAGAGGTGGTGAAAGCTCTTATGACCTTCCTGTTAGCTCAGGGGTCTAATAAGCAAGGTGAGCAGTTTGGCTAAACATATGGTGTGAGCACGGATCAAGGAGCACCCCAAACTTTTGCATGAAGCACCCTTTACCACCATTGACGTCTGTGTGCCTCTCTATCTACATGTGTGTTTCAACATACGAACATATGAACTTTTTATCTACTGAATTTTGATTCATTAATCGTTTTTAGTTATCAATTTAGCGCTGCACTGATTAATTTACATAGTTCTGAAGGGTTTATATATTTGCCTTTAGTGTTCAGCTGCTGTGAGTAGACATTGAGTTTTGCGCTGACTGTTTGTTTTCAATTGGTTATACTGTAGGTGAGACTGTGCGGGGTACACAGTACAGTAGCAGGAAATACTTCAATGAGCCTACACAAGCACCTGGCTGCAGGTTGCTATACTGTAGGCGAGACTGTGCAGGGTACACAGTACAGTAGCTGGAAATACTTCAATGAGCCTACACAAGCACCTGGCTGCAGGTTGCTATACTGTAGGCGAGACTGTGCAGGGTACACAGTACAGTAGCTGGAAATACTTCAATGAGCCTACACAAGCACCTGGCTGCAGGTAGCTTTACTGTAGGCGAGACTGTGCAGGGTACACAGTACAGCAGCTGGAAATACTTCAATGAGCCTACACAAGCACCTGGCTGCAGGTAGCTATACTGTAGGTGAGACTGTGCAGGGTACACAGTACAGCAGCTGGAAATACTTCAATGAGCCTACACAAGCACCTGGCTGCAGGTAGCTATACTGTAGGTGAGACTGTGCAGGGTACACAGTACAGTAGCTGAAAATAGTTCAATGAGCCTACACAAGCATCTGGCTGCAGGTTTCTATACTGTAGGTGGGACTGTGCAGGGTACACAGTACAGTAGCTGGAAATACTTCAATGAGCCTACACAAGCACCTGGCTGCAGGTAGCTTTACTGTAGGCAAGACTGTGCAGGGTACACAGTACAGCAGCTGGAAATACTTCAATGAGCCTACACAAGCACCTGGCTGCAGGTAGCTATACTGTAGGTGAGACTGTGCAGGGTACACAGTACAGCAGCTGGAAATACTTCAATGAGCCTACACAAGCACCTGGCTGCAGGTAGCTATACTGTAGGTGAGACTGTGCAGGGTACACAGTACAGTAGCTGAAAATAGTTCAATGAGCCTACACAAGCATCTGGCTGCAGGTTTCTATACTGTAGGTGAGACTGTGCAAGGTACACAGTACAGTAGCTGGAAATACTTCAATGAGCCTACACAAGCACCTGGCTGCAGGTTGCAATACTGTAGGTGAGACTGTGCAGGGTACACATTACAGTAGCTGGAAATACTTCAATGAGCCTACACAAGCACCTGGCTGCAGGTTGCTATGCTGTAGGTGAGACTGTGCAGGGTACACAGTACAGTAGCTGGAAATACTTCAATGAGCCTACACAAGCACTTGGCTGCAAGTAGCTATACTGTAGGTGAGACTGTGCGGGGTTCACAGTACAGTAGCTGGAAATACTGTAAAAACACCTGCCTGCCTGTCAGTATATTAGGAAGAGAAGAACAGGATCTAGCTAAACTGAATACAGTGTGTATATATATATATATATATATATATATATATATATATATATATATATATAAAAATATATATCTATATACAACTCCTGGGATGCATATATATACACAATACACTGTAACTGCAGCTAACTGACTCGACCTGCCTACTCTTTCTAACTTAAATCATGACACTGTCTGTCTGTCTCTCTCTCTCTCTCTCTCACTCTCCACCTCTCTATCTGAACGCCGGAACACACTACAGAGAGCCGCCGTGTAGGCGGCCTTATATAGTGTGGGGCGTGTACTAACCCCCTGAGCCATAATTGGCCTTAGCCTCCTTGGCTTTGGCCAATTACGGCTCTCTGTTCAGACGGAGTTGTGATTGGCCAAGCATGCGGGTCATAGTGCATGCTTGGCCAATCATCAGCCAGCAATGCACTGCGATGCCGCAGTGAATTATGGGCCGTGACGCGCCACTCGAATTTGGCGCGAACGGCCCATATCATTCGTAATTCGGCGAACGACCGAACACACGATGTTCGAGTCAAACATGGGTTCGACTTGAACACAAAGCTCATCCCTAGTCACCAGTATGGTATTTGTATATTGAAATCATATCCCCTCTCAAGCGCCTCTAAGTTCAGTGCTCACAACCTTTCCTCATAACTAATATCCTGCAGACCCTTTATTAGCTTTGTTCCCCTTCTTTGTACTCGCTCCATTTCCAGTACATCCTTCCTGAGGACTGGTGCCCAGAACTGGGCAGCATACTCTAGGTGCGGCCGGACCAGAGCCTTGTAGAGCGGGAGAATTATTGTTTTATCTCTGGAATTAATCCCCTTTTTAATGCATGTCAATATTCTGTTTGCTTTGTTAGCAGCAGCTTGGCATTGCATGCCATTGCTGAGCCTATCATTTACTAGGACCCCCAGGTCCTTTTCCATTCTAGAATCCCCCAGAGGTTCTCCCACCCAGTGTATAGATTGCATTCATATTTTTGCCACCCAAATGCATTATTTAAAATGTTTCTACATTGAACCTCATTTACCATGTAGTTGCCCACCCCATTAATTTGTTCAGATCTTTTTGCAAGGTTTCCACATCCTGCGGAGAAGTTATTGCCCTGCTTAGCTTAGTATCGTCCGCAAATACAGAGATTGAACTGTTTACCCCATCCTCCAGGTCGTTTATGAACAAATTAAACAGGATTGGTCCCAGCACAGAACCCTGGGGGAACCCACTACGAACCCCTGACCATTCCGAGTACTCCCCATTTATCACCACTCTCCGAACTCACCCTTTTAGCCAGTTTTCAATCCATGTACTCACCCTATGGTCCATGCCAACAGACCTTATTTTGTACAGTAAATGTTTATGGGGAACTGTGTCAATTGCTTTTGCAAAATCCAGATACACCACGTCTACGGGCCTTCCTTTATCTAGATGGCAACTCACCTCCTCAAGGAAGGTTAATAGATTGGAACGATTCTTCATGAATACATGCTGATTACTGCTAATGATACCGTTCTTATTACTAAAATCTTGTATATAGTCCCTTATCATCCCCTCCAAGAGTTTACATACTATTGATGTTAGGCTAACTGGTCTGTATTTCCCAGGGATGTATTTTGGGCCCTTTTTATTGGTGCTACATTGGCTTTTCTCCAATCAGCTGGTACCATTCCAGTCAGTAGACTGTCAGTAAAAATTAGGAACAATGGTCTGGCAATTACTTGACTGAGTTCCCTAAGTACCCTTGGGTGCAAGCCATCTGGTCCCAGTGAAAAAAATAAATAAATAAAAAAGGCCAATTATTCCGCGCTTAGGAAAAACAAGGGAACTGCAGCCCCCCCAACAAAGAATATCACCTCAGTGAAGTTCAGACAAAAGAGATCCTATTATGGGGGAATTGGCGCTGTTCAAAAAAGTGTTCAACAAATATTAAAATAATAATACCAATCAGTAAAATAAGTCAATAAATAGATAAGTACTCCAAATGAAATGTACCCAAATACACTGATGTGCTATAAAGTGCAAAGTGCTAGAAAATATGTGATCTAAAATATATAAAATAAATACAATTCATGTGAAATAAATAGATAGATAACTAACGGTGATATTAAAAACACTAAATAACATACTGTAAAAAAGTCTTTCAAGTAAATCCACAACAAACCACAGTGAAAAAAATGGTAAAAAAATATAAAATGTGATATGAAAAATACTGTGTGTGAAATATGATAATAAAAAATCTCTGTGTCCTGGAAAAAATGAATACAGTCTGTGAAAAACTATTGTGTATCAATCCAGAAATAAAAAATCCACAAAAGTTCTTGATATGGTGGTTCATCAAGTTCTCCCCACCTTCAACTGCAACCCCAATCGTGCCCGCACTCACCAGAGCGCCTAACCCCTGCAGGGGTAATAGGCGTGTAAGCTAGGATCCAGCAGTGATGTTTCTTAATGGTGGATAGTCCTTCACACGGGTGCCGTTTTCTTCCCCTTTTCTTATGTACCACGGAGGTTCTCTTTCCTTTTCAATCTGCAGCCAATGTAATTTTCTAAGAATACATTGCAATATGGCTGTCATGAAGATCCTGCCAGTAATCAGCAATCCAGACGCAGGGGGACACGGCCACGGGTTCCACTGCGCATGCGCGCGCGTTCACGGGTGCTGTCACGCACGGGCACGCGCGCGCACTCCCGCTAGTGCCAGGCGGGCTATTTAAACCGGCCTGTCACACTCTATCCCCGCTGTCTGCTCTACAGCGTTCCGTGTGCCTTAACCTGATCTGACCTGTGTACTCTGCTATCTGACCCGGCTTCCTGTTAGACCATCCTGCTGTCCGCCTGCACCAGACCCTCTTGGCTTTCCTGACCATCCCTCTGTGTTGTCCCTGGTACCTCTGCTGATCGACCGATACCGACCTCCGGCTTGTTTGACCATCCCTCAGTCTGATGCCTGTATCCAGCCTACTACCTGCTGCCTTGTTCCTGGTTCCAGTCCAGCGTTCCAGTCTACTACCTGCTGCCTTGTTCCTGGTTCCAGTCCAGCGTTCCAGTCTACTACCTGCTGCCTTGTTCCTGGTTCCAGTCCAGCATCCAGCCTACTACCTGCTGCCTTGTTCCTGGTTCCAGTCCAGCATCCAGCCTACTACCTGCTGCCTTGTTCCTGTTTCCAGTCCAGCGTTCCAGTCTACTACCTACTGCCTTGTTCCTGGTTCCAGTCCAGCGTTCCAGGCTACTACCTGCGGCTTGTTCCAGCTTCCAGTCCAGTGATCCAGGCTACTACCTGCTGCTTGTTCCTGGTTCCAGTCCAGCGTTCCAGGCTACTACTTGCTGCTTGTTCCTGGTTCCAGTCCAGTGTTCCAGGCTACTACCTGCTGCTTTGTTCCTGGTTCCAGTCCAGCGTTCCAGGCTACTACCTGCTGCTTGCTCCTGGTTCCAGTCCAGCGTTCCAGGCTACTACCTGCTGCTTTGTTCCTGGTTCCAGTCCTGCTTACTTACCTGCTTCTTTACCTGCTGTGGCTCCGGGTCCTCTCTGCATTCCAGCTTCCTCTTCAGCTTCTGGATCCAGAGGGTGCCACCACTCCTGAACTTCCGGTGACTGTCGATCCTGCCAGGTACCCATACCACTCCTCACTCCTGGCCTTCTGTCTCCATTCCAGAGGAACAGGAGTGGGAGCTGTAAGGGAGGTCCTTCTCTGCACTTTGGGCTCAAAACCTATCAGGTACGTGACAATGGCTACCAATTACTGGTCCCAGTGATTTATTAATGTTGAGTTTCCAAAGTCTAATTTTAATTCTGCCCTCTGTTAACCATGGAGGTGCTTCCTGTGATGTGTCATGAGGATAAACACTGCAGACGATTTAAGGCATCGAATATGTCCTTTGTGGAGATAGTGTAGATGGTCGACATCCTGAAGAAGGCCGACTATGATGGGAAGTATGGATCTTACCCCAACCCCAATGTCAGAAAGGCCAAGATCATGGCGAAAGTGGTCAAAAGTCTGCACCGGAATTTCGGGGTACGACAATCGAAAGATCAGCTGAGGAAGCGGTGGTCGGATCTCAAATTAAGGGAGCACGAGCAGTACAGAAGGATCCGGAGAGTGCTGCAAAAAAGTAAATAGTTATCCTGTGTTCCTATTCTTTATGTTTATTATGTTCTTGCTGCTCCATGTGCTTTTCTTAACTGTTGTCCAGTTTAAAATGGCAACTTTCATGTTCATGGGCACATTATTCGTTCGTATGAAACATTGTTCGTTCGGCCTAGAACACACCATTGCTTTGGCCATATGCATTTTAAAAAATTTTTTTATGGCTACTTGTCTGAAAATAATTTGGTTGTGTAGATGGGTTTGTAACTAGAATGAAATGCAAACTAGATTCTGTGTAAGGAGAGGACGCTCAGCAGCAGTTTTCACATCTGGACACTGGAGCACTAGTGTGGGACACAAGAACACCCTTTTTATTAGGGGCCCACGCAGGTGCTCCAGTGTATACTATAGGGGTGTCTCCATCTGTGAAGCTTGTACTAAACAGGTAAGTATTCAAACTTGACAAAGGATAATAAAATTTCAACATCTTGGAACTCTGCCAAAATAGACAATTGTACACCCTTCCAAGCAAAGTTTCATATTTATAGTTCTGCCATCAAATATCTGTGTGATAAGTATACCTATTTGTTTTTACATAGGGGATAAAAAGACGCGGAGGACACCCCTCATCCGAGGAGACCACAGACCCCCCACCTCTGGAAGAAGGGGAAATCCACCCAAGCCAAGCAGAGCAGGAGGAGGAAGACGTGGTGGAAATTGTCACCACAACAGGTGAGTATCTGCGACCACAGGCTCAGGTAAGTGATGGATGCCGGCATATTTAAAATACATGGTGTGTTTTTGTTTCTATCTTTTTAGGTGATTGTGATGTTGTGGATCCAGGGCATTTCACCTCTGAAAGCGCACAGATCCTGATCGGGGAGATCATGGAGTGTAATAGGGACTTGGAAAACATCCAGAAAAACATCAATGATGTTAAAAAAAAATGAAGAACATCATTGATGTTTTAGGGAGAGTTTAAAACAAATCCAAATACCTTTGTTTTTTGTGAGCTAAAAATTTATACCATATTTTGACATATTTGTAAAAAGCCAAATTTTGAAGATGCACACAGTGTGTCAACATGTGCTATCTGCCATCACGGGAGATCAATGGATGCGTTTTGGGGGTGCAACCCCTTCCTCAATAATAAAGTAGCTGCGAGGAAGGGGTTGCACCCCAAAAACACGTCCCTTGATCCCCCATGATGGCAGGTAGCACATGTTGACATTCGGCAATTTGTGTGCATCTTCAAAATTTGGCTTTTCCTGGGGTGACTTCACTCCATCTGAACGCAATATCAAACACAGTTTGTAAATACTCATGTCTGATATTGCCTTCAAGTTCTACCAAATGTGAACTTTGTAAGTTCAAGATTTGTGTCTTTCTTGTTGGTTTTAAACATGCCTGTTTTATCTTAAATGGACATTGCTACTTTTTCTAATGTGACCCCAAAAATTGTTATACAACAAACATGTTGGTTTGTTTTAAAAACCTTTTCTAAATGCACATGTGATTGTGCTGGTATTAAAAAGATTGTTAATCAAGAATATGTGGATTATTGTTTCAATGCTCCAAAGCTTTTATTGTGCTCTAATTGGTGTTTTCAGTGACAATGGGGGTTATTTCCTAAGGGAAAATCCACTTTGCACTACAAGTGCAGTTTCAAGTGCACTTGTAGTGCAAAGTGTCTTTGCCTTTAGTAAATAACACCCAACAGTGCTTTGTAATGTTACACAATCACGCCATTTTCAGGACTCACCACATTTCTGTCAGGGTCAGCTAAAAGAAACACACACAGTAAATGTCACCAAAGATTTTAGTAGTTATTTTTTTTTATTATTTGAAAAAGGTTTCAGACATTGTCTGGTATATTGATAGCCCCCCTACCCGCAAAGTATTCAAGGTATCTTAGCCAGACATTACGGGCTCTCAGGGGGGGCAAGCCAGGACAGCCACTTTCAAGCGCCGTCAGGGTTGTTTCATTTAGAATTCTGGCCTCAGGCCCAACTGAGCCAGCATAGTTGGCAGAATGTAAAAAGTTGTGGAGAACACAGCACGCCAGGATGATGTGATTGAGTTTATACTCCGCCATGTGTATCGGTGTAAGAAATAGGCGGAACCAGCTGGCCATGATTCCAAACGTGTTCTCCACCACACTTCTGGCTCTGGCTAGCCGGTAATTAAAAACCCTCTGGTCTGGGGTGAGGGTCCTCATCGGGAATGGCCGCATAAGATGGTCCCCCAGCGCAAACGCTTCATCCGCAACGAAGACGAATGGGAGTCCTTCCACATTGTCTTCTGGAGGTGGCAAGTCCAAGCTGCCATTCTGGAGACGCCTGTAGAACTCCGTCTGGGTGATGACTCCACCATCGGACATCTGGCCATTCTTCCCCACATCCACATACAGGAACTCGTAAGTAGCCGACACCACCGCCAACATCACAATACTATTGAACCCCTTATAGTTGAAATAGTATGACCCCGAGTTGGGTGGTGGGACAATGTGGACGTGTTTCCCATCAATTGCCCCTCCGCAGTTAGGAAAGTCCCACCGCTGGGCAAAGTGGGAGGCCACAGTCTGCCATTCCTGTGGGTTGGAAGGAAACTGTGGAGTTAAACAACAACAAAAAATTAGTCATTTTGCACATAAACAGGGAAAGCAGATTAGACACAAACATTCTTGGCCAACATCAAGATAACATATATTTGAGGGAGTTTTTAAAGACCAAAGTATAAGGTACACCTAACAGATTCCCCCCCCCCCCCCCCCCATGGGCCATTTCTATCATTTTAGGGGGGGAGAGATCTTTTGGACAGGTAACCCTCTCCACTTCATTGAGAGATGAATGCCTAAATAATGTGTGTTACTTTGGCCAGCCCCTCATTAGTTACACTATTGACAGCCCACTGGACAGGTAAGAAGTGTCATAATACAAAGATATAAATACACACTGTACACATTTGAGCACGTTTGGAAATTCTGCTATTACCTATCAAGATAATAATAGGATACAAAAACTTTAAACAGTACCATTTGAAAGTATTCAGGCAGGCCCTTGCACTACATGCTTTGGGGAATTCATCCATAAATATGACCACAAAAGAGATAGGTATAGTGTGTATGGGTTTGGCAAAGTCAGCAGATAGATGAGTGAGGATAGATAGAGAATCGGTATCAGCCAACTTAGCAGTTGGGGGAGGGAGGGTTCCCAATGATTTGGGGACCCCCAAAAAAAGCCTCTGGCACTCTGCCTGAATTTAAAGCACAAATCACATTTAAAAACATTTTAGGGTGTGTTTGGGGTAAAGCACTACTATGGAGCTAATAAAATACATTGTTAAGTGACTACATGGAGGTGAATATAGGGCCAGGAGACCATGTTGGGGAGGTAAGTGAAGGCAAATATGTAAGGACAAAAAAAAAATTACATAAAAATCCAGCATACATGAGGACAAAGGGGACATTCACAGAATATTCCAATCATGGTAATTAGGGAATGAGAAAAGAAATACAATATATTATCAAACATTATATACAATAAAATGTGATGTTAAAGGATAAAAATCTTACCTTAATATACTCCTTCTGCAGGACCTGAATGATGGCAGAACAGGTCTCTGGGGTAATGATCCCCAGAGCCTGGGGGGAGATGCCTGTCGAGAACTTGAGGTCCTGCAGGCTTCTCCCCGTCGCCAAGTACCACAGGGTGGTGACAAGCCTCTGCTCCGGAGTGATGGCTTGCCTCATGCAGGTATCCTGCCTGCTGATATAAGGGGTCAGCAAAGCCAACAAACGGTGAAAAACGGGGTCCGTCATCTGGAGAAAGTTCCTGAAATCATCAGGATTATTCTCATGGATCTCACGGAGCAAAGACATATGACAGAACTGGTCACGCTGGAGCAACCAGTTCTTGGTCCATGAACTCCTCCCCACCCAGTTCATGGACTGGGCTAGTGTCAAGGTAAGGGAACCAACACCAAGCCCCCGCACAGCACGAACTCTACGAGGAGTACGTATACGCAACATGGCTAGAAAATGGTTGGCTGCTCAGAACAAAGTAACAGAACGCACTGAAGAACAGCAAGGCCTGTGAAGAGCGACCTTAAAATCAGTAACGAACGAACAAGAACACAATGATAAATCAATGCGAACTCACTGCACGCACTGAAGAGCAGATACAAACCCACAAGCACAAACTGAACAGCAGAAAACGATCTGAAAGCCACGAGTCTGAAAAAGCGCGAATCGTCTCTCACCAAACTTTTACTAACACGAGATTAGCAAAAGGAGCCCAAAGGGTGCCGCGCTTGGTTTGGACCTGCCCTTTTCTAGTTTCGTCGTATGTGGTGTACGTGACCGCGTTCTTGGCGATCGGAAATTCCGACAACTTTGTGCGACCGTGTGTATGCAAAACAAGTTTGAGCCAACATCCGTCAGAAAAAATCCATGGATTTTGTTGTCGGAATGTCCGATCAATGTCCGATCGTGTGTACGGGGCATAAGAGAAAGAACAAGAAAAGCAGCTAGAGAGAGGGATGGTAAGAAAAAACAAGAAATGAGAATAGAGAGGGATAAAAGGGAAAGAAAAAATGTAAAATGTACCATAAGGGGTTTTAATACTGTACGAGTGGGAAGGGACTCAGGGAGCTCTAAATGTCCGTGGGTTAGGGGTGCAAATTACTTGTCTTGCCTTGGGTGCTGACAACCCACGCTACGAAAATAATTTTACTGTTAGGGGTCCCCACAACTTGGGAAGTTTTATCAAGGGGTCACGGCACTAGTAAGGTTGAGAACCACTGCCTTAGATGAATGCGTGGTTCCCTTCGCCCAGTCTATGTCTAGATAATTAAAATCCCCCACTATGATAACACTTCCCATCCTTGCTGCTAATCCAAATTGTGATAGGAGATCTGTCTCCTCTTCCTCCCTCAGGTTAGGGGGCCTATAGCATACTCCCAGTATTATTTTCCCCTTAGCTTCATCCCCTTGGAGCTCTACCCATAAGGATTCTTCCCTAGCTCCCTTAGTGATGTCATCTCTCACATTCACTTGTATATTACTCTTGATATATAGGCATACCCCCCCCCTTTTTTACCCTCTCTATCCTTGCGATAAAGGGTATAGCCTTGAATGGTTGCCAGCCAATCATGAGAGCTGTTGGACCAGGTCTCTGAAATTCCGACACAATCCAAATCCTCCTAGTACAACAGTATCTCTAGTTCACCCATCTTGTCCGCCAGGCTCCTGGCATTGGTGAACATGCCACGTAGTTTAGACCGGTTGCATATTATCCTCTTATTCGGTGTTCCGAGATTGCAACTAGGACTTGCTACTATACTTACTTTGGGTTTATGTGCTTTGGTCAACCTACCACTAATGCCCCCAATACTACCCTCTGGAATATGTTCCGAGTTGACTATCTCTACCTTTAGACCCTCCCCCCATCTCCTAGTTTAAAAACCCCTCTAACTTTTTGGCCATCTTCATTCCCAGCTGATCTGTACCCTCCTCATTTAGGTGCAGTCCATCCCTTCTATAGTACTGGTTATCAACTGAGAAGTCGGCCCAGTCCTCCAGAACCCAAACCCCTCCTTACTACACCAGCTCCTCAGCCACTTGTTTATTTCCCTAATCTCCCTCTGCCTTTCTAGTGTGGCTCAATGTACTGGTAGTACACACCACTTTACAGGCACATTTAAAGGAATATTTCATTTTTATTGTCTCAATTTAAGCATTATTAAAATCACTGCTCCTGAAAAAAAATGGTTGTTTTAAAAACTTTTTTTTGCATTGATACATGTCCCCTAGGACAGTACCCGAGGTCCCCATACTCTTTTTATGGCAATAACTCGCATATAAGCCTTTAAAATGAGCGCTTTGATTTTTCATTCTCGTGTCCCATAGACTTTAATAGGGTTCGCATGTTCGCTAGAACTTTTTGCCTGTTCGCCGTGTTCGGCCCATCCCTACTTACTGAATACTGTTGCTCCTTCAGCACTTCACTTGCTGCAGACTGTTACTCCACCAGCACTTCCCTTGCTGCAGGCTGTTACTCCTCCAGACTAGCTAGCACTGCATGGTTGGGCCTCACACTAATTTAGCCAGTCCTCAGTGAACTGCCTTTTGCGGGCAGGGACCTCAGGCCCCTGTGGTGTAGAAATAGTTCAGGTGCTTACTGTCCTCTGTTCAGCTACCAATCCCAGATAGCTCTTTCCAGGCCTTGCCAGCCAGCCTGGCTGCAATGACCTCTCTCCACTGCCCTTCCCACAATCCTCTCTTCTAGTTCTGCACCCATCTCAAATTGCAATCCCCAAGTTCTCTCAGGTGGGCCTCCCGAGTCCTCCCGACTGTGCTCCACTCACCAGCCCTTCTGGCTGCAACCAGTTGTCTTCCCTGGAGTTTCTTAGCAGTCTTCTCTTCCGCTGTCCTCTCCTTGTTCTCTCATGTGCCTCTCCTCCAGGATCTCTTCTCTCCTTCTGGATCCACCCAAGCCCCAGCCCAGGGTCACCCCTCCAGACTGGGGAGCTCCTTGTGGGCCCCGACAGCCTCCACACTCTCTCCAGCTCTTCCATCCAACAACTCTTCCCCAGCTGGTCTGAACCTGGGTATTTCAAGGAGCCCTGCTCCCTGCCAATCCAAGTTGGGGATTGGTCAAGGCTCCTCAAAATACTCCAGACAGTTCCACCTCTCCTCTCCTCCTCTCTTTCTAGCATCTTCTAGAAAGAAGAGGGAGGTGACGGTGATGCTAACTGTGAGTCATCCAGCCCTGCCCTAAGCCACTCCCAGCCAAGAATGAAAACAAACAGGCTTAGCCACCAGTTAGGCCTGCCTACATTTTCCTACTCTCCAGAAAAATCCTCACTGTAGCACCTACCTAACTGGAGGGTGCTTCACTCATTAGGGGAATTAAGTTGGATGAAACTAGTATTTTAGTTACAGCTGACATTGCCTCTCTCTATTCCAATATTGTGCATAGAGATGGTATGGAACCCGTTGACTTTTATTTAAACAGAGCAGATAATATCCCTTACCCCAAAACAGGTTTAGTCTAGAATTATTGGAATTTGCTATGTAAAGAAAATGCTTCTGGTTCAACAAAGTATTTTTGTTACAATGGAGGGGCGTAGCCATGGGGTGGAATTTGCCCCCTATTTATTCAAGTGGGAAAAGGAAGTTATTTTCTCTAAAGGCTAGCCCTCTTTATGCTTCTACGGTTGATATATCCACAATAATTTTATTGTATGGAATGGCAGTTCTGGAGTTTCTGAATAGCAATAGTTGTAATATATCCTTAACCCATGAGTCTAATCCCACTGCTATTAATTTTCTCAACCTAACTTTGTTTGTGGAGGGAGAAATACTACATACCAAATCCTATTTCAAACCCACCAATAGCAATAGTTTTATTCCAAAGGATAGCTGTCATCATCCACAATGACTTGACAACATACCTAAAGGAAAGTTCCTATGTTTGAGGAGGAACTGTGATGGGATGGATGACTATTTGAATCAATCAAGAATGATGAAAAATAGATGTATGGAAAAAGGGTATAATGAAAAATTGTACTATCGAACAGGTGGGGGCGATAGATACATTGTCTTTATTGACCACTAATAAAACTATTAAAGACAGTAGTGATAAAATCTGCCCTTTTATAACTTACTTCTTCTCACAATATAGACAGGTAAAACAAATCCTTAAAGAAACACTGGCGGATTCTCCTGAAGTCATATACAGGAGAATGTCAAATTTGAGGGACTGCTTGGCCCCTAACATGTTAGACCCTCCTAAAAGAGTTCACTTGTTTTCTCATTTAAAAGGTTTCTAGCCATGTAACAATTGTGTTATGTGCTAAGTAGAGGGTATTAGGTGGAAAAAGGTTACTAATTTTCACTCCACCAGCACTAAGAATGAATGAAACAACTTCTTTCATTATATGTGTAGCGCACCCACTTAGGAGCTGCAGATGAACTGGGATTCTCCACCCTGCACAGCTAGGCACACCAAATTTCCAGGCACTTCAGCGACAGAGAACAGTCCATAACTTTGTTTTTTTGGTGGTTTATTGAGGGTTAATAACTTGGATGAGAAGGGAGGTTATGGGATACCCATTTGACTTCAGCAGCAAAGTATACAGTCTATAGAATAAGAAGTGTCCCGCAATGTAAATCCATCTTCAATCACAGCGCCCACGGACCGAAAAAACCCCACAAAAACTGAAACTCCGTCTCCATGGGAGGCGTCCCACTGACTGCAGCCTTTTCGAGATGACAGCTGCTATATAGCTGAGGGCAGGGCCACCCAGTGATGTAACTAGGTGACCCCGTCCCCATCTGATGTCATGTGATGTCACGTGACATCAGAGGGGGGTGGGGTCACCCGTTTACGTCACCAGGTGACCCGCCCTCAGCTATATAACAGCCCTCATCGTGAAAAGGCTGAAGTTGGCGGGACGCCTCCCATGTAAGCGGAGTTTTTCTGTTTTTTTTTTTCCGGACCGTCGGAAGCTGTGATTGAAGATGGATGGACATTGCGGGACCCTTTTTCTTTAACAAAGGAATTGTCCAAAACTGTCTCCTGTCATTTTTACTTTTTTGACACTTTTTTTGGTGAATGAGTAGGGGTACAATGATAACGATACCCATTGACATGGGGGGGTCAGGATCTGAGGGCCCCCTTGTTAAAGGGGGCTTCCAGATTCCGATAAGCCCCCCGGTCGCAGACCTCCACAACCATCGGGCAAGGGTTGTGGGGAAGAGGCCCTTGTCCCCATTAACATGGGTACAAGGTGTTTTGGAGGGGGGACCCCAAAGCACCCTCCCCATGTTGAGGGTATGTGGCCTGGTACGGTTCAGGAAAGGGGGTGCTCTCTTGTCCCCCCCTTTTCCTGCAGCCTGCCAGGTTGCGTGCTCGGATATGGGTCTGGTATAGATTTTGGGGGTACCCCACACCAATTTTTTTTTTTAAATGGCATGGGGTCCCCCAAAATCTTTACCAGACCTGAAAGGCTGATATAGATTTTGTGGAGGACCCCTACATCATTTTTATTTTTTTTAATTTTGGTGCAGGGTTTCCCTTTAATATCCATACCAGACCTAAAGGGCCTGGTAATGGACTGGGGAGGGGAACTCACGCCGTTTTTTTTTCAATGATTTTTATGTATATTGCCGAGATCCGGCAATACATCACAACCGCAAGCAGTTTTAAATATAAAAATATAGCGCCACTTTACCACCAATGCCCGCCCCAGTCTGAAAGTAGCCTTGAACTTGCGTTCGACTCGAACATTGGGCTCATCTCTAGTCAGTACATCAGCTGTGATTAATTTTTAATGATTGGCACCATAACTTGAAGACTCTATGACTTTCAAACAGACTAAATAATATCCACTAATTTGAGTTATTTTTACCAGAAAATGTAAAAGATGTGTAGCAGTATAAATTTGGCCCAAATTTATGAACAAAAATTACTCATTTGCAAAGAAAATTATAATAGAAACTAAAAAAAAGTGGTTTTTTTTTTCAAAATGTTAGCTCTTTTTTCACTTATATCGCAAAAAATAAAAAACCCAGGGAGCGCATGTGTGAGGCTCTCCAAGATGGCCGCATAGCCTGAGAGCTCCGCGACATTCCGACCTCATGAACGCAGCCACAGCTGACAGGACACCCAAACGATGATTAACATCATCCAGCCTGGGACACTTCAGAGCACTGACTGATGTCCGCAGGTTTGGCGAGGAGAAACCTCCCCCGCCAGCTGGAAGCCGCCTCACAGCCGCCCGGACCTTCCAAAATGGCGCCCACGCCTCCACGGAGCCCTGCACAGGAGGAGGAGGAAGAATCCATAGCGGATCAGGACGCAGGCCCAGCAACTACAACAGAACAAAGTCCAGGACTGGGAAATGTGAGTAAAACTCTTGTGCCCACATTCTCCCCAGCTTCCACAGAATCACTCATAGAGAGGACACTGGGGGACTTACACAGGACCCCCCTCAGAGACTTTCTTCCCTCCCCAGACAACTATGCTACTGGCCCTCAGCTACTACCTCACACACCAGTGGACATGTCAGCCCTGATGTCTGCCTTTTCCACTAAGCTCACTAAAGGATTAGCACACACAGCAGCCCAGATTACCTCATCCATTCATGCTGACTTGCAGCAGCTAGGAGCCAGGATTGAAGTGACTGAAAAGAGGACCGACCAGGCAGCAGGAAGGATTAACCAGAACACTGCCAGGATCCAGGATCTCCAGGATCAGTTAGATTAGGCCTTATACAAAATAGATGACCTTAAGAATAGGTCTAGAAGGTATAATTTTAGAATCCGGGGGCTCCCTGAAACACTGAAAGATGTTCCCACTGCAGTCAGGACCCTGTTTAAAGACCTGATGCTGGATATCTCTGAGCACAGGATGGAACTGGACAGAGCACACAGAGCCCTGCAACCGCCACGTAAGGACGAACTGCCCAGGCACATAATTGTTAAGCCCCATTTCTATGTGGTGAAAGAGGGAGTCATGAAAGCATCCAGGGCTACAGAAGAAATCCTCCTGCAGAGTCACCCTATCCAGATCTTTACTGAGCTATCACCATATACCATCCAGAAACGGCGAGCCCTGAAGCCCCTTCTCCAGGCTCTTATGCAAAAAGAGATCACATACAGGTAGGCCTCCCCCTGTACGTCAATTTCTCCTATCAAAACAAATTCTATGGATTCTCTACGTTCAGGGAAGGGGAACACCTTTTGACCCGCTTAGGGATCATCACTTAGGAGATCGAACAACCAGTTATCCCCAGAGGTCCCCCGTCCACGAAACGCCCCTCAACGCCAAGCCCACTGCTCACAACCTGGCAAAAACAACAGTCAATGAGGTCGAAAGAATCATGCCCGCCGAGATGAGATTCCCCATCCTATTAAGGCTCTCCTAGCCTGTCGAAACCCCCAACTTGGATCTTTACACTCACTACCGGGATAACCTGGACCCCACTTTACCCCTCATCAAGGGAACTTTATCCTATGCTCTGAGCTCTTCCCTCCCTGGCCACTTCTACCATGAGGATACGACAGACAAGCCGATGTTGACTGCCTCCCCATCAAAGGTCTCTCTCCCCCCCATGAGAACTTGTATATCGCACTCTCCCCTGCCAAGGACCCCACACTGATCGACCAGATCATTGTTCTCCACTTCTCTACTCCTAGACACCTGGTCAACTACAGAATGGAACTTATCCAGAGACTGGGACATTGAGCGGAGGAGGAAGGGTGTGGTGAACAGCACTAATGTGTTTTTTTTTTTTTATTTATTTATTTTTAGGGGGTGGGATATAACACTCCAACACTTATGTACTATAGTGGGAGAGGATGGGAGGTTCCCCATTGGACTGGGGGGGGGGTGGGTGTACACATAGAGGGAGTCTATGTTTCAAGGATCCCCCAGTGTGACGTAAGATCCTCAGGGAACAGACTACCCCATGACTTCCTTACATTTTCTTTTTATAAGGTGCCCTGTCTTGTCTTCGTTTTCAGACACATATTAGGACTGCTTGGCTGGAATGGTCGCACTGCACCTCCCTTAGTTGCTGAAGGGACAATGTTCTCCTTCCAGGGACTACAGGTCACATCCAGGAGGAGGGACCTATTTACCCTCCTGGATACGAGGGGAGTGGGGTCAGGATTGTACCCCACTACACTCTTAAGTCTATCACATATGTTTGGTTATGTAACGACCATTTTCTTTATGTTACTTTTTTCTTCTTCTCTTTCTTCCTCTACTCATTCCACTAAGCATCCGACTGTGGATCACAGCGAGCGGACGAGGAAGCCGGACCATCCTGGAGGAAAGGGTCGACACTACAGGAGAATACTGGAATCTTCCAGATATCAAAGACATCCTCCAGGTTGGCGTAAGCCTTCTACCTCTATGGCGCACTTCCACCACCCTGATCAATGACTGACTCACCACTTCCTACCACGAACCTGCCCATTATCTCTCATAATGTCCTGGGGCTGAACTCTGCAATTAAGTGAAGGAAGATATTTCAACTGTACCACTCCATGAGGGCAGACATTGTCCTCTTCCAAGAAACGCACTTCCCAGCCTCATACTACCCCTCCTTCCTACACAGTCGATACCCACAATTCTATCTGGCCAACGCTGAGAATAAGACAAGAGGAGTAGCCATCTGCTTCTTGCGCAACCTTAACTTCACACTTAAAAACCTAGTTAGAGACCCTGAGGGGAGGTTCCTCCTACTAGAAGAGACCATAAACGGGGCGACATACACCTTTGTGACATATTATGCACCAAATAAAGGCAAAAACACTTTTTTCCACACCATGATGTCCGCACTGGATCCTCACTTGAGGGATTCACTCATTATGGGGGGGGGGGTGACATTAATTTGCCCTTTGATCTGTCCCTAGACAAATCCAGGGGTAACTCGTCTACAGCCAAACGCCCACCAAAACAAAGTTTGAAAATTGCACAACTATTAAATGACCATCAGCTAATTGACATATGGAGGGAACTGAACCCCCACGCCAAAGATTTTACCCATTACTCAGCCCCACACAGAACCTATGCCAGGATAGACCACATTTTTATAAAGGCCTCGTTAATTCCCTTAACAGTCTCCTAGAAGTTCAGAGACACCCCCCTTTCCGATCATTCCATAATGTCCTTAAACATGCAATATGCTGGGGACACCAAGAGACCCTTTAAATGGCGGCTTAATGAATCCATACTGAACAAACCTGTTCACTGCTCCATCCTAGAGAAATCATTACAAGAATACTTCCTCAACCACAGAAAACATCTCCCCATCCACACTTTGGGCAGCTAACAAATCTGTAATGCGGTGGACCCTTATTTAGATGTGCTCTCGATTAAAGAGGGAACGCACAGCTGACATTACACAATTGAATAGAGAATACCTAGAGTTGAGTAAAAAACATAAACAAAACCCTATGCCCGCCTCATTACAAACTTTGGAGGCAACAAAACTCCAACTAAATTTGACTCTAACTACAGATGCTGAGAAATTTCTCCGCCGGTCAGGAGCATGACTCTACCATCAAACCAACAAAATTGGATCCAAATTAGCAGCGAAACTGATGCCGTGTACACACCACAGGTTTCCCCGTCGGAATAAACTATAAGCCCGGGTTCACACCTATGCGAATTAGAGGTGCGTTTCCACACCTCTAATTCGCATAGCAGGAGAATGTGACTGGCTCCCTATGGAGCCAGTTCACATATCTCCGGGGCGGCTGCGGTGCGCACTGCACAAAAACGCTGTGCGTCTTTGGCTGCGTTTCAGGGCCGAATTCAGGCATAGAATCGGCCCTGATTCGTCCCTGAAACGGTGAACAGGGACGCACAGCGCTCCTGTGCGATCCGCAGCCCATTGTGGTGTGAACCCGGGCTAAAGGTTTTGCCGATGGAGTTCAGATGGAATTCCACTGAAACTGTCTTGCGTACACACGATCACACCAAAGTCCGACCGTCAAGAACGCGGTGACGTACAACACGTACGACAGGACTAGAAAAAAGAAGTTCAATAGCCAGTAGCCAATAGCTTCCGTCTCGTACTTGCTTCAGAGCATGCGTTGTTTTTGGTACTTCGGAACAGCATATAGACGAGTTGTTTTCCCGATAGGAATTGGTTCCATTGGAAATATTTAGAATATGTTCTCTTTCTAAGCCCGTCAGAATTTTCAACGTAAAAAGACTGTAGAGGCATACACATGATCGTAATATATGATGAAAAGCTCCCGTCTGACTTTTTCTGTCGGACATTCTGCTCATGTGTACGGGGCATAAGCCCCAAGACTCGAACCCTAGTACTACCCAAAATTAAGACTACACCAGGGCACTTGACACAGAACCCGATTCGTATCATGGATACCTTCCAGACATACTACTCCAAGCTATACTTATTTTATTTATTTTATTTATTTCAGGTACTTATATAGTGCCGTCAATTTACGCAGCGCTTTACATATACATTGTACATTCACATCAGTCCCTACCCTCAAGGCGCTTACAATCTAAGGTCCCTAACTCACATTCATACATACTAGGGACAATTTTAGACAGGATCCAATTAACCTACCAGCATGTCTTTGGAGTGTGGGAGGAAACCGGAGTACCCGGAGGAAACCCACGCAGGCACAGGGAGAACATGCAAACTCCAGGCAGGTAGTGTCGTTAAACAGTAAGACCCACACCACTAACGAACAGAAATCTTTCCTTCAGGATCTGACTCTCCCTCAATTATCGGACAAGCACAAGAACCTTATGGAAAGTCCGTTTTCCACGGAAGAAGTTCTGGAGGTAATAAAATCCCTGAAACTAGGCTCAGCACCAGGCCCAGACATGTTCTCCAGTGGCTATTATAAAACATTTAGCACCATTCTAGCCCAATACCTAACACGGTTTTTTAATCCACTACAGGAGGGCTCCCCGATTGTCAGAGACTTGAATAAAGCGTTAATCTCGCTTTTCCCTAAACCGGGGAAAGATGGTAGTGATGTGGGAAATTATCGCCCCATCTCTCTCATCAACAATGACATTTAGATCATGACCAAAACCCTGGCGAATACAATGACTGTATTCATAGCGAATTATATCCATAAGGATCAGGCGGACTTCATGCCGGGGAGACAGGCCCGGATCTGGTCAAAAGGGCCATAAATATCATTTCACTTTTGAATTCCAATTGGTATGGAGGAGTACCACACGAAGGCTTCCTGACATCTATTGATCTACGGAAAGCCTTTGACACAGTGTCCTGGCCCTATCTCTTCGATATACTGGGAAGGTGGGGTTTTGGCCCCAACTTTTTGGGTATCATACACTCTTTATACTCCTCCCCTAGTGCACAAATACGCCTCATGGGATACTACTCGGACGGGTTTAATAAACAGAGAGGTATATCGCCACTCATCTTTGCGATCACCATCGAATCGTTAGCCATAGCCATTAGATCCAACCCAAACATTAAGGGAGTACGGTGTGGTCCCCAGGAACACAAGTGTGTGCTCTTTGCAGACGACATACTCCTGTTTGTTACCTCCCCCCTATTTCCACACCCAATTTACTACGGACGCTTACGGAATTTGGTTCTCTCTCAGGACTCACAGTTAACATATCCAAATCTATGGCTCTCAATATCTCCCTTCCAGACCACCAAGTTGAACAACTTAAATGACATTTCCCTTTTCCTTGGGCTGCAGAATCTATTCCATACCTGGGTATCACACTCCCCAGTAAAGTAGACAAACTTTTTGTTAAGAATTACCCCCAGATGTTCAGAAGGCTGGAGGGGGACATGGGGACGTGGTCTAAACGTGGTCTATCCTTGCTGGGTAGGGTCAATGCGGTTAAGATGACTCTAATGCCGCGTATATTATACCTTTTCCATTCCCTCTCTTCCCTATACCAAAACATACACTAACTAAATTTCAATCACGCATCCTTCACTTTATTTGGGGGAAGAAAGGACACCGATTCTCAAAGGCAGTTCTTTTCCGCTTTAAAGCACAGGGTGGCTTGGGCCTCCCAAATCTATGGTGGTGTACTACCAGGTGGCCCAACTAGCCCAAATTTCCTCAGTGTATTCTAAGGGGCCAAAACCAGACTGGCTATCCATGGAGAGACAGGCAGTTCCACATCACACGAATATTGTGTAAATAATATAAGACCCCCCATAATGGCACCGATCCTTTCACACACACTGACACTGTGCGACACACTCCATACACAGAAATCACTGGTCTCCCCCCTTAGACCTTTGGCCCACATTTTTCACAATCAAGAATTTATTCCAGGGATGAACATATCGGCTTTCAGGTGGTGGTTGAATAAGGGCATGTTTCGAATAGGACACTTTTTCCCATCATCATGCCCCCTCATTCTGAATGACTGTACCTACAAACTAGAAATGCCGAATGTGGAAAAATTTTGTTTTAATTAGGACATTCCTAAATTCCCTATGGACAGACAAACCCATCCCCCCAAACCAACAGCCTACGAACAGTGGTGTGGCTCCCTCATGGATCAGGGAGGTGGTATCTCACTGATATACGCCTTATTGGCAAGCAAACAAGACCTACCCCCTATGCCCGGGTTTAGGCAGAGGTCCAGGATGTGAAATGGGACTTGAATAAATGGCTCTGAAGTCCAGAAGTCCTTCAAGAGTATTATCAACACAAATCTAATAGAGGCGAACCTTAAAATAGTAACAAGATGGTACTATATACCCTCCAGACTGGCCAGAATATATCCAGACGCCTCCCCCCTCTGTTTCAGGGATTGTGGGCAAATGGGAACTATGCACCATATATGGTGAACTTGCCCACATATCAGGGGCTTTTGGAATAGATTCTTCCACCTGGTTCGGAAAGTCATGGGAATTGGGGTCCCACAGACCCCCACAATTGCATTATTAAACCAAAGAGTAGAAGGAGCCCCCAAGCACACCAATACTCTCATTTTCTCTATGCTTCTTGGAGTGAAACTTACTATTGCAAGGGCTTGGAAAAAGAACAAGGCCTCTTTGCTTGCCGCTAAGCGTAAAATCTCTTGGATCTTTACCCAAGAACAGATCTCTGCAAAGCTGTTAGACAGAGTGACCAAATTTGAAGCAACATGAGCCCTGGGCACATTACATCAAGGTTCCACTGTATACGGGCCAATTGATGCGCCTTCATGACTGACCCAGATGTCTGGCTTCCTCCCCCGCTCTACTTCGATAGTCATACCACAGATGCACCCTCTCATTCCTTTTTTTTCTTTTCCCACTAAGCTTTTTTCCTACTACCAGATATGCCTTCCTGGTAACCCCACAGGGCCTATCCTGTGGAGGGCAACGTAACTACCCCCTGAATGGATATGTTGTGTTTTTTTTTCTTCTATTACGTCCATTTACAGTTTTGTTCCACCTGTTTCTTGTTAGATATATTGAGTTTCGTTATCAACAGAGGCAACTTTCGCTGCCCACAACTGCTAGAGCACTGCTAAAAGGCAGTGTCACGGAACGTCCCACACTCCGCTTGAGTGCTTCCGTCATGTACCACTTCCTCCCAGTCTGTATACAGATATCAGATATTCCAACCTCTCTGAGCAGAAAACAAGGCGACACGTGCTTCACTGCTAACATGGACTGTTTTTTATGAATCAAAGTTACAAGACTTTATATGCCGTTGGAACCTCCTCTAACAATACAACTGTAACTTAATTAACATGAGCTAATTATCTAATCCTTTATACAGCCTAGGTGACTGAGACATGACCTTTCAACCAGACTTGTGGTCACCAAGCTTCATACAGTTAAATAACACAATAGCAGTCGTCCCGTCTCCTACATTGTATAGAGGACAATGTCATTAGCTCATTCAATTAACATAAAAACAGGTTGATGACACCAGCATCTCCTCACAGGATGTGTCCCAACAGAATGAATCCATTGAAAATCCAGGGCCCATAATCAAAAGGCAACAGGCTTGCATACAGTCCTCTCCAACAGCCTCTGTCCCGGCTAGGTCTGTGACAGGCAGTCCCCGCATATTCCTGATAAATAGACACGGTAGGATGGGGTGGTGGGGGGAACAGGTTTGAAAGCCCGGGGGGGGGGAACTGGGGGGGGGCATGTGTGAGCTACAGTGTGATCCCTTTAGGGTGGTCTGCGTGTGTCCCCTTAGGACCAACTGGAACAGAACCCAGAATCACTCATCAACTTCCTCTAGCTCCACCTTTAGAAATGCGGCACATTCAGCCTCTATTATTTCGATATGGATCTGAATAATGACTCTGAATAGACATTCAGGGGGAAAGGTATCACCGATATATGCCTTACATTTGTTGTTAATGTGATGTACTGTTCTACGTTTATTTTTTCTATAGATCATACCCTACCGAAGGGCTATGTTGGCTCTCGGATGGGGATAATTGGTATAACGCTGTATTTCATTACTGTTAAAACTTTTCAATAAAAATATTGAACAAGAAAAAAAAAATAATAATAAAAAAACCCAGTGGTGATTAAATATCATCAAAAGAAAGTTTTGTTTGTGGGAAAAAAATAAGAATTTTGTTTGGGTACAGTGTTGCATGACATGAGTACTTGTCATTCAAAGTGTGAGAACACTGAAAGATGAAAATTTGTCTGGGCAGAAAGGGGGTGAAAGTGCTCTGTATTGAAGTGGTTAACCATGTACTTTTAAACCATGCCCCATATCCTGCACTTTTTAGACATGGCCACTTTTTGCACAGTATGTTGTTTGCACTGCATGACCCTCCTCCAGGTAGTCCCTCTTCTTGAAATTCTAAAGCCGGGAGGTATGCCTTTCTTGTCTTACAAAGTTTCCTTTGGACTCCCCAAAACCAGAGGTCTGTGACATTTCTCCCCTTTCGGCAGGAGACTAACACAGGAGGAGACCCCAGACGGGTTGACTCCGACGTTAGTCCATAGTTCCAGTCCTCTACTGCCTGTACACACACAGTACCCCAAACAAATTGTTCCAAACAGAGTATTACTCACCCAGCCAACCTCTGCCTCTCTCAGAGAACATATCTGCCGCTGGGGAGAGGCCTGGACTGGCTCTTCTCCCTGGAATCCTTTCTGCCGCTGGAGAGAAGACAGGGTGTCTGGGCTCACTCTGTCATGCTGTTGGGGATCGGGGCCCACTGCCCAGCATCCCTGGGGTATACAGGTGGAGACTGAAGTCCCATCCACCTTCACAGGAAATCCATCCTCTGTTAGTTGAGGGCAGAGTCCAGCAGTCCTCGGCCCTGTTGCCAGCCCTTCTGCTGTAAACCCCACACCATCTGTTCCGGCTAACTGTTGGAGAGGGAGGCCGACTGCCCCGCCTCCCTGGAACTCTGTAGTTGTTGCCGGTGCTGGGCAGAGGTTGGTAGCACTCTGCCCTGTTGCCAGCACTTCTGCTGGGGACTCCGCATCCTCTGCTCCGGCTAACTGTTGGGGCAGGAGGCTGGCTTCCTCCACTCCCAAACTGTGTAGCTGCCATTGGGGAGGTGAGCCGGCTGCTTCCTTTTCCATTCCCTCATCTGGCTGCTGGGACGACATGTCGATGGTACTGTCTCCCAGGTACACGGATCTTTGCTGGGGAGGAAAGCCCACTTCCTCCACCCTGGCCAACTGTTGGGGAGGGACAACACACACCTCCTCTCCCTTCTCCCCCTGTATCTGCTGCTGGAAAGTGATTGCCATCTTCTCAGCCTGAGCCTCCACAATTGCTGCAGGTGTGGGGCAGAAGTCTTGGACCCTCTGTCCGGTTGCCAGCACTTCTGCTGGGGGTTTGCCAGGTGGTTCCTCCTCTACAGAAATGTCTATTAAATCCCCAGTCTCTGGAATTGGTAAAAGTGTGGGACAGAGGTCTTGGACCCTCTGTTCAGTTACCAGATCTTCAGCTGGAGAAGTTTGTTTTAACTCCATAGATGCTGCTGGCAGAAAATCACATGTCCCTGTCAGTGTTGTGGGAGAAAGGCCGACTACCTCTTCTCTCAAGAAGGCCGAAGCCACTGTTGGTGCTGGGCAGAACACAGTGAACTTTGGCCCTGATAGCAGCTCTTCTGCTGGAGGCTCATCAGGTTGTTCTTCCTCAGCAGAAAAGTCTATTAAATCCCCTGTCTCTGCAACTGGTGTCTGGGGATGGAGGTTCACCATCTCCTGTCCATGGAATCCAGAAGATGCTATCAGTGCTGAGCAGAGCGCAATGAAGTTTGGCCCTAATCCCAACTCTTCTGCTGGGGGCTCACCCGATGGTTCTTCCTCAGCAGAAAAGTCTATCAAATCCCCTGTCTCTGCAACTGGTGTCTGGGGATGGAGGTTCACCATCTCCTGTCCATGGAACCCAGAAGATGTTATCAGTGCTGGGCAGAGGTTAGCAGAGCTCTGCCCTGTTGTCAGCACTTCAGCTTTGGGGATGGCAATCTCCAGATTTTCCACTGCAGATTCTCTGGCATGCTGCTGGACAGGCACATTCCTCCATCCAAGATCATCCCATGCAGAAACAGGATCATCAAGGTCAGTCAGCACTTGCTGCATCCGCCATAAGACCTCCGCCTCCATAGCTGAGGTTGGCAAAGCACACTATTGCTCTGCCACATTGCCGACTCTTCAGCCAGGATTTCAGGGTTGTCAGCTGGTATTTCCTGATAGTCCCAGGCAAAGGGAGCCCAGCCCTGGCACTGAGCAATGTCTAGCAGCCGTCTGTAGGCGATCTCTAGCTCCCATTCCTGAACGGCCAGAAACTCCAAATCTTCCTGTGCCCAGTGCACTTCCGAAATGTTCAGTAGCCCTTCTCTGAAATCCATGATTTCGTCCACCCGCCGCTCCAAATCACTCCCAAAGTTAGGGTCCCCTGTCAGCTTCACAAACAACAGTCCCAAGCCGCCGTAGCTTAAGCCTTCCGTTGGGCTGTCATCCGCTATCCAGGGACATGCTTGGGATACATGCCACCGGAGGGCTCTGTAGCTCTCATCCAGCTTTATCTCTGCCCAGACCAGCCTGCTTAATTCAGCTGTCTGCTTCTTGTGTGGTTTTTCTCCCAAAAACCGCACCCGCAGTCCGTACTGCGACCAGTACCTTTCCTCGATGGAGGGGAGAACTTTTCCCTGGTGTCGCTGCTCACGGGCTAGTGCTTCCTTCCAGAGTTTGCAGCGAATAGAATCGCACCATCCCAGCAGGACCTGCTCCGATACTGGTCCTCTGTGCTGTATCTGCATCTCTCGCAACCTCCTTCTGAATTCCTCATCCATGGCGGCTGGTATCTGTACCTCTCCTCTCCTGCTATCTGGACCTTGGATCCAGATGGAAGTTTGGATGTCCCAGTCTGTAGGAAGCTTTCCCGCTGCTTGCCACCAATGTCACGGAACGTCCCACACTCCGCTTGAGTGCTTCCGTCATGTACCACTTCCTCCCAGTCTGTATACAGATATCAGATATTCCAACCTCTCTGAGCAGAAAACAAGGCAACACTTGCTTCACTGCTAACATGGACTGTTTTTTATGAATCAAAGTTACAAGACTTTATATGCCGTTGGAACCTCCTCTAACAATACAACTGTAACTTAATTAACATGAGCTAATTATCTAATCCTTTATACAGCCTAGGTGACTGAGACATGACCTTTCGCCCAGACTTGTGGTCACCGAGCTTCATACAGTTAATTAACACAATAGCAGTCGTCCCGTCTCCTACATTGTATAGAGGACAATGTCATTAGCTTATTCAATTAACATAAACACAGGTTGATGACACCAGCATCTCCTCACAGGATGTGTCCCAACAGAATGAATCCATTGAAAATCCAGGGCCCATAATCAAAAGGCAACAGGCTTGCATACAGTCCTCTCCAACAGCCTCTGTCCCGGCTAGGTCTGTGACAGGCAGTCCCCGCATATTCCTGATAAATAGACACGGTAGGATGGGGTGGTGGGGGGAACAGGTTTGAAAGCCCGGGGGAGGGAACTGGGGGGGGGCATGTGTGAGCTACAGTGTGATCCCTTTAGGGGTGGTCTGCGTGTGTCCCCTTAGGACCAACTGGAACAGAACCCAGAATCACTCATCAACTTCCTCTAGCTCCACCTTTAGAAATGCGGCACATTCAGCCTCTATTATTTCGATATGGATCAGAATAATGACTCTGAATAGACATTCTGGGGGAAAGGTATCACCGATATATGCCTTACATTTGTTGTTAATCTGATGTACTGTTCTACGTTTATTTTTTCTATAGATCATACCCTACCGAAGGGCTATGTTGGCTCTCGGATGGGGATAATTGGTATAACGCTGTATTTCATTACTGTTAAAACTTTTCAATAAAAATATTGAACAAGAAAAAAAAAAATAATAATAAAAAAACCCAGTGGTGATTAAATATCATCAAAAGAAAGTTTTGTTTGTGGGAAAAAAATAAGAATTTTGTTTGGGTACAGTGTTGCATGACATGAGTACTTGTCATTCAAAGTGTGAGAACACTGAAAGATGAAAATTTGTCTGGGCAGAAAGGGGGTGAAAGTGCTCTGTATTGAAGTGGTTAACCATGTACTTTTAAACCATGCCCCATATCCTGCACTTTTTAGACATGGCCACTTTTTGCACAGTATGCTGTTTGCACTGCATGACCCTCCTCCAGGTAGTCCCTCTTCTTGAAATTCTAAAGCCGGGAGGTATGCCTTTCTTGTCTTACAAAGTTTCCTTTGGACTCCCCAAAACCAGAGTCTTAATTAGTAAGCAAATTGTGGCTTCCAGCTCAAAAGTCAAAACTTTGACATATCCTCCTCCCCTTTCATCAGTGCAATGAATGACGGTCTGACAATGGGGGGCTGGCATTGCTTGGAAAAAGTGCCAGACTCTGAGCTCTCTGGATTCAGGGGCTCCTGTTTCACCCAAGATCAAAAAAATGATGTGTAGGAATCTTGGAGCAAGAATGTCAAATTTTTAATCAGTTTGAGTGGGTTAAGGAATTTAACAGTTTTTCTTCAAGAAAACCCAGACACAGAATAAACAAATAGACATAGCTGTTATCAAGGATTCATGCCCTAGCAGTAAGCTTGGTGCACATGGTATAGCTACAGATCTGCTTACACACAGCTCCCTATGTTTTTCCTCCTCCCTCTTCTCCTATGCTGCTGCTCTCACATCCCCCCACCCTCTCTCTCTTTCGCTGGGCATCTCTCAGTCACTCCAGAAACAAGGATGCAAACAGAGTGCAAACTCACCCTGCGAGGTAAGAGAACCCTAATTTTTTACTTTTCGTTTGTAAGTGCACATGTGACTGTTAGCTAAAATAAAACAGTATGTAGTAACCAACAACAAGCAGTTTTTTTTTTCTGTAAGCAGTTTAGTCAGAACAAATATTATTGCTTTGGGTTAGTGTAAGAATAGAGTAATAATAGAGTAAGCTATTATAATAGATGACAGGTCATTTTAAAATGATATGGAAGGCAAAATTTCTGAAACTTAGGGGGCTGTTCGTAGCGGGTACATCAATGGCTAGCGGTTACTAAAAATGGTTTGAAGGCAAAAATAAAAAAGCAAAAAAGAAAACTGGAAAAACAATGCTGATTAAGGTTAAAAAAAGGATTTTAGTTGAAAAGTTCCTTTACTGGCTTACATGCATTGCAACCTGCCTGTGCAAACTATTAGGTTAAGGTAAAGGTATACATGCATTGGCTGAAAAAAGTGCCAATGTATTTGCAAAAAAATGTAAAACTAGATAACACAATAAATTAATTAGACTGATAATTTGTCATTAGATTTAATTCAGTATACAGCCAAAGCTGACCACACACCACAACCTCTTAGTTCAGTATTTTATCTACAGTTTGAATGTAAGATAACGTCATGCTTAATTAACAGTTTGCGCATACAGTAAATACATCAATTAAACCAATAATATAAGATTCAATAAACAACCATCCTCCAATAAAGTGCTCGGTGCTCCAAAATTCATAATAAAAGTGCTGAAGTGCTCCAGGTAAACACGTTGTGCAGTGTGGCACACACCCCTCTTGTACCCTTATTCACCAGAAAAAATGGACACTTCGCTTTTCAGTCTGGGGGTCAAACTCGCTTATATCTGGTACTAAGGGTGCCACAGATTCTTTTCTGTTCTTGGAAATCTCCAACCTGCTGCTTTTATCAGGCTGTGCCACTTCTCTTTTCTCGGTGAGCGGGATTGTCCTCTCAGGAATGTTCTTTTCTTCCTTGTATCTCAGAAGTCAAAGAAATAAAGAATCGATTTGGGGGTTATAGTGTTGCATTGGGGGGGGTTGTAGTGATGGGGGTAGTGGGTGTCTCAGGGTTTGTCTTCCTTCTTCCTCTCAGACCAGTCTAAACTATGTAGATTGTAAAGTTAAATTGTAATGTGGAGCCGTGTACTTTCCAAACACACTCCTCAAGAACCACAAGTAGGTCATATTTTCCAGATTTGCAAAGATGTGATTATTGTAACACACAAGTTATTTCACCTGTTAATTGGTCTGTCAAGCCTTATCTATGACCACAGACTGACCACAAAAACAAAGCAATATAACAGGTTTACGATTTTATTTCAACAATCAGGCACGTAGAGGTGCCATAAGGAGCACATACGATGGTCAGGACGCATGGTTAGGATAGAGTAGCTCTGGTGCACGGCTTTGTAAAACACAGGAAAAATACCTCTGCTCTCATTTCATTTATTAAGCCATCTGGCTCTCTGTGTCTATGCTACAGTAAGTACATAAAAGTATATGGATGGAGGATTGCTGAGCATATCCAATGAATAACAAAATGGGTATGTCCCTAGGTTTGACTACTGATCAACTGCACAACATAATATCTATTTTTAATATATGTCTTTAAATGGGCTCATAAAACAAGGCAGCAAATAAGCAAAGCAGTACAGTTTCTGTACTGAGATCATCCGATCAAACAGTATTTTTTTTTTTGCTAGTGATAAAAGATTTTCACTAATCAGTTGAGTACATATGCGGTGTTGTTGCTGTAATGTGCTTGTGTTTGCTAAAACAGAATGTGTGTAGTGAATTATATTTTATCCAGATTAAAGGAAATTTCAATTTTAGCACAAAGATTTAACATATATTATTGCTACAAAAGCCATTTTAAAATATAATATTATTGAAATTACTTTTCCATGTCATTCTGCAGACGTGGTCATTTCTAAAATGGTCAAAACATTCAAAGGGTTTCTTTGCCATATGGCAACCTGGATATGTTTTGTAAATCATCGTATAGAATTTTCCCAGAAATATAGTTTCCTGCTTGTATGATTGTCAGGGCACCCTGCTTTTCCTAGAATTCTACACTGAGATACAAGTAAAATTGTAGGTTTCCACTGATAATAGATGTTCATTTTTGGTGAGATACCTTCAAATGTATCTCCTCTTACTGAAAGAAACAGCTAGATAAGTTATGGTGAGGTGGGCTAAAAGAAAAGTCGCAGATGTAAAAAATTTTCTTTTTCTTTTTTCAGTGCCTGGAGTTCAGCATTGTCTACTTTTAGCCAGTTCTTACCACTGCAGGTTCTTGGTGCTGCCACTGGATATGGGAGCCCACTGTGGCTTTCTGAGGAACCACAGCTAGCTCCCCACTGCTTATGCATAATCCTGCAGATTTCTGAGACCTGTGACATTTTCCAGGAGGGGATAGGGCGGGTCAAGGGGTGCCATCCTCATCTAGCCAAGGATTGCAGAAGTGGCAGCAGGTACCGATAAAAAATTGGTACTCGTCCCTCCCCCTCCTCCCCCCCCCAAATAAAAACCTGCGACTCAGTTACAGGCTGGGGGGAAGGAGGGAACCAGTGAGACTTAATTTTTTGAGCAAAGAGAAAATATTTGGAGGCCCTTACTTCCACCATAGGTCCAAAAAATGAGATGTGTATTCTTCATTTCAGAATGATGGGTGATATTGTGCAAATTGTTTCGTTATGACCCTTTTGTGGCCAACTGCACATTCAAGAATGCTGGTTTATTGTAAAAATACAATCCAATATTATAAATCCAATTATTCCAAATTGCATACACTTGTTTTGGGCCAGAGTATAAAGCAGTGATTTTGAACGCCACAAAAGGGTCATAAAGGAATGATTTGCATGGCTCCACACCCAAAAAATGAGAAATAAACTCCTTATTTTTTGATCTGTGATAGAAGCAAATACCATTTCTTTTAAAGTGTTACTAAACCCAGAACCTACATTCACTATATCTGGTCTCCCACAGTACACAGAACATGGAAATGCAATAGTTTTAGTAAATGTAAACTGCTAAATGCCTTTTCTCATCAGCAATATATAGGAGTCTTATGACTTGTATCACTGCTTAAAGTGATTGTAATGCCCTGTACACACGACCGGTTTTGCCGTCGGAATAAACTCTGAAGGTTTTTACGACGGAGTTCCGACGGAATTCCGCTCAAGCTGTCTTGCATACACACGGTCACACCAAATTCCGACTGTCCGGGACGCGGTGACGTACAACATGTACGACGGGACTAGAAAACGGAAGTTCAGTAGCCAATAGCTTCCGTCTCGTACTTGCTTCAGAGCATGCGTCGTTTTTGGTGCGTCGGAACAGCATACAGACAAGCGGTTTTTCCAATAGTAATTTGTTCAGTCGGAAAAATATAGAACATGTTCTCTATCTAAGTCCGTCTGAATTTTCGACAGAAAAAGTCCGATGGGGCATTCATACGGTCGGAATATACGACGAAAAGCTCCCATCGGACTCTTTCTGTCGGAAATACAGACAGAAAGCATACAGACAAGCGGTTTTTCCAATAGTAATTTGTTCAGTCAGAAAAATATAGAACATGTTCTCTATCTAAGTCCGTCTGAATTTTCGACAGAAAAAGTCCGATGGGGCATTCATACGGTCGGAATATACGACGAAAAGCTCCCATCGGACTCTTTCTGTCGGAAATTCCCCTCGTGTGTATGCTGCATTAGGGTTTTTTTTTTTTTAAATAACAAACATGTCATACTTACCTCCACTGTGCAGCTAGTTTTGCACAGAGTGGCACCGAACCTCGTCTTCTGGGGTCCCCCGGCGGCTCCTCCCCATATCAGATAACCCCCTAGGAGAAGCGCTCTCCGAAGGGGGTTACCTTGTGGGCACTCCCGAGTCCAGCATTTATGTCCATAGACACGAATGCCGGACTCGCCCCCCCCCCCGGCCCTCACGTAATTGGATTTGATTGACAGCAGTGGGAGCCAATGACTGCGCTGCTATCAATCTATCCAATCAAGAGCCATGACCTCGTGGAGAGAGGCAGAGTGCGTCACCGCCAACAGAATTACGGTAAGGCTCAGGTAAATAAAATGGGGGGGACTAGCGGGCCGGTCACTGCCAGGTGTTTCTTCACCTTAATGCATAGGATGCACTAAGGTGAAAAAACACGAGGGTTTACAACCCCTTAAAGCTTCTAGGAGGAGTTTTCATTCTCCCCTGATCCTCTGTCTGGGCAGTTCTAATTGGCCCTGTGCTGATCACAAGAAAAAAAAAACAACTCTCTAGCAATACACACCAAACTGAGCATGTGTAGCCTGACTCCTAATGCTCTGTTCTATTGAGAGATGAGTTGGAGTCAGTTAAAGAGGAGGAGGATCAGAGAAGACAGGATCACACAGCCTTTATACACAATACAGAGGATTAATCCCTTAGGTTCCACAGTGAGTATAACAAGTATGCTTTACTGCATATACACACTGATTCTACTGTTGTGGGTTTAGTAACACTTTAAGAATGCTCTACTATGTTCTTCTAAATGGAAAAAGGAGACTACACCAGTTGGTATTTGTGATCCTCCCATTAAAAAATAAGTTTGCACAAGAACACGATAAACTAAAGAAAATGTAGGTATGAATGTGCAAAAAAACTGTGAAAATGTTCATAATATATAGTTTATTTAAAGTGTTACTAAACCCACAACAGTAAAATCAGCCTGTATATGCAGTGAATGCTTGTTATACTCATTGTGGAACCTAAGGGGTTAATCCTCCGCATTGTGTAAAAAGGCCATTTGATCTTGGCTTCTCTGATCCTCCCCTCCTTCCACTGTCCCCTGATAATTTTCTGATAACACAGAGTCTATGGATTCAGGCTGCACACGCAGCATGTGATCAGCACAGGGCCAATCAGCACTGTCCAGACAGAGAGGGGACTTGCAGTCTCATTGGGCAGTCAGAAAACTCCTACAAGCTTTAACCAGTGCTTGGCTGGACACTGCTAGAAGTCAAAAGACTGCTCCAACTGCTGATGAGAAAAAGTATTTAGCAGTTTATATTTACTAAAATAATTGCATTTCCATGTTCCGTGTTCTGTGGAAGACCAGATATAGTGAATGCAGGGTCCTTGGCTTAGCAACACTTTAAAAGAAAAAAGATTTGTTTGCTCTTTTTCCCTAAAAAACTGTCATACTCTAACCAGTTGTTGACCTACTGTATGAGGTACGGCTAAAAAACTTTGGGTATATTTTTTGGCCCAGCATTACACCCCCTGTCTGCTGTTCTGACTGTAATCAGTGGAACTAGAATTTCAGCTAACGTTACACTTTCATGCAGCATTCAGGGCACACCTGGCAGTTGATTTACATTGCCCTGGTTCACATTGATGCGATTTGGCATGGGATCTGACATGTCAAATCCCATGCCAAATCGACAGCAATTGCTGGCAATGGTAGTGTCTGAATCAATGCGACGCCACATTTTTGGCACCACACCGATTTCCAAAAGTAGTTTCTGAACTATGTACTACTTTTGGAGATTTCAGGGTGCGATTTCCATTGACATTTGTGCAGAAACCCACACAGATGTCTCTGAAATCGCCCCCGAAGTGGGGCCTGACATGCGGGAATGAAATTGTGCAAGTTCAGCTAAACTCGCACAATTTCATTCCTGCAGTCAGTGTGAACCAAGGCTAAGGGCCAGTTCACACCAGAGCGCAGTGCCGAAAACTTGCAAAATGCTCTGCAGTTACGATCTGTTAATGACACCTAAAAATGCAGGTCGCAAACTCCGTAGTTTCCAAAATTAGAGCATGTACTACTTTTGGTGCGATGCGGTGCAATTTCAGCTCATTCAAAATGAATAGGTTAAAATCGCACCAAACAGAACTGCATGTGAATTGCACGGTTCCTGGGGTGAACTAGCCCTTATACTTTGCCATGAAGGTTGGTTGTAGTCATGCAAATGTTACCACTACTCATGTTAACACGTTCTGTGTGTTTTTCATTTTGAATGAAAGGAACATAATGGACATCTGATGCACATGTGTTGCAGTATACCACATCTCAGGGCAATGCAAAGTGTGAAAATATGATGCATGTCCCTTTTTTTTTGTACGTTCTAGTGCATTGGCAGTGCTTCTAAGCAACACATCAGAATTAAATATTGTGGCTAGGCCCTTAAATAATTTCTGAAATAATTCCTATCTATATCAGCCCAGAGATGGCCATAGAACTGAGGTATGAATCTCCAGATCTTGAAATTGAGATTAGACAGCAATCTTATATCTGGTGCAAATAGTCACTGTCAACCAACTGTTCTCCAAGGGGAATAAAGAATTGGCTTGGTTTAAAAACATATTTGTCTGTTTCTAACCTAAATACCCACCTATCCAACAACATCTATCTGTCAATGCCCAGTTAATAGTGCTGCAGTATCCCACATACTTTCACTGTAAAAATAATTTTGTATTCATTCATAGGTATTGATTTTAAGAGTAGTCACAGGTCTCCAACAATAGCTTTAGTGATTTTTTTTACAAAAGAAATGACAGATGCATATATTTAAATTACATTGCAATGTTCACACATAAGTTGGACAAGCACAGAAAGGTCCTTGGATACTTGGGAAAAGAATGTGGATAGTTTAACACCTAGTGAATATTTTATGTTACTGTATTAAATTTCAGGTGCTTGAAAAAAGAAAAAAATAATGACATAGTGATACTGCCCTGCAAGAGGAGTGCCATTGTTTTCTTTCCTATGTCAGACTTGTGTATATATTATTGCTAGGAGTCATGCCATTGTTGCATGGCTGGAAAAGCATGTACATATGTGCTAAAGAGCAGTACGTTTACTTATAGATAAGACAGAAATCGCATAGTATAACTGAAGACAAAACTGGAGAGGAATTAGAACATCTGTCAGGCTATTATTGCTGTCTGTGCCCCTATTAGGGAGATTTACCCTTGGTGTATTACTGAGAGTGAAGGTGAAAGAAAATATACAACCAGGGATTCTTGTACTTTAGAGGGATTTCTCTCACTTCCTGTTTTGGCTATAGGAAAGGAAGTATGCCCAAAGGGACTCATATGAGAAAAAACTTACTCTATACAAAACGTTTAAAAAAAGTTTAGCTTTTCTAACCATTCATACAGATGTGGGCATATATACAGTCATAGTTGTATTTGTTATAATAGTCCCCCTGGATCAGTACCATGTGTGACAGCTTGGCAGGACCACTGGAAATATTATTTTTTTAATCCCTTTTCTTCCATAATTGGTGAACATATGTTCTGAAACCTGGCAGCAGAGCTAAGGAGGATTGTGGTGCAGCAAAGCATGGAGTGGATTTGATAACTGGCCAACAGTGGTGCTTCCAAACTATAGATTGGAAGGCCTGGAAAAAAACAGAAAAATTGGAAAAATCACTGGTTTTTGTTCAGTATTTTTTTCAAAGCCTTTTTTTATTTGTTTTTTTTCTGGAATAACTGGGAAAAAAAGAAGTGTGGAATATGTTCTTTTACAATGATAAGTAATAAATCTATGACATGGTATTCAAACTATATAACATGAAGACATTAATGAATCAATGTAAAGTCTTAAGTTATTGTTACAGCTGAAGACAAGCAAATCCTGGAATACAGTTTAAGTAACTGTTACATACTGTCTGGAAGAGCCTGACGAGTAGAGGGAGACCTCTTGTGCAGCCTTGGCTCAAGGACCACTGGAGTTGCAACAGTGGCCGTGAGCACAGTGAGGTAAGAGTACCTGCAAAGTCCTCCATTGGTAGCGGTAGTGGTAGCTGATGAGTAACAGGACCAGACTGGATTGCTGAGCAGCAGAAGGTAGCAAGAACAGCGGATGCAGGTATGCTGTGGATGCAGGACAGAGGATGCAGATATGCTGCGGATGCAGGTAAGCTGTAGATGCAGGACAGTGGATGCAGGTATGCTGTAGATGCAGGGCAGTGGATGAAGGTATGCTGTGGATGCAGGTCAGCAGTACCAGAGCTACACAGGCTGGAAGCAGAAGACTGGAGCAGTGTCAGACAAGCCAGGTCATACACAGAGGATCAGTCTATCATAAACAGCAGGCAGAGAATGGTCAGAGTTCAGGCCGGGGTTTGACAACAGGAAATCAGGCAGACAGGCAGGAATAATCAGGGTCAAGGCAAGCCAAAGGTCAGGACTGGAGATAGCAGCATGGTCAGAAAACCGAGTCAAATACTGGATCAGATACAGACACAGGATCAGAGTACAGGGTAAAGCCGCAGATCAAACAGCAGCTGCTGTCTTTATATAGGCCATTTGGCACCAGCAATAGTAGCTAACGTGCGTGCGTATTTTTGCGCATGTACATATGCGTTTGCATGTTAGCGCTAATGTTCCCGCGCATGAGCATAGGCCTTAGCCTATGCCTGGAAATACGGGCACCTGCAAAAGCATGTCTGCACATGCTGTGTCCCTGACATTGCCCTCTCCCAAAGGGCAGCCTCCGGATGCCTAACTGGCCCTCTTTTTCAGGGTGAGCACGGAAGAAAGAACAGATTAAGCCTCTTGCGTGAACATTCGAGCTCCCAGGAATTGTCTTCTGGACCGTAACCCTTCCACTTATTAAATATTGCAGCTGATTTTGCTTTTTTCTGCAGTCTAGAATGGCCTTCACTTCATATTCCTTGTCACCATTAAGTAAAAATGGTTCAGATGGGCCAGACCCGCAGGATAGGGGTCTGGTATTTAGGTTTTAACAGTGAGACATGGAACACAGTGAATTTTGAATGAATCTGGTAAGGCTAATTCATACGATACTTCATTCAGTCTTCTTTTTACCTGAAACAGACCCACACATCTGGGTGCAAGTTTCTTGGATGGATATGTTAACTTGAGGTTTGCAGTGGATAGCCACACTCGATCCCCTAACTGGAGATTTCCTCTTCTTGTCGAAGACTCGTTTGCTGTCTGCTTGTGCCTTTGTTACTGCTTCCTGTAGTATCGTGTTATTGCAATTCAAGAAGTTCACTGTACTCTTGACAGCTGGTACTGTGGAATCTGAAATAAGATCAGGCAGAAATGATAGATGGAAACCATAATTAGACAAAAACAGGGGATTTTCCTGTGGCTGAATGTCTAGCATTATTATAAGCAAATTCGTCTAAAGATGTGAAACATTGAATGTACTGTCTGGTTTGTTCTTTTAGTTTGCCCATTAGTTTGAGGGTGGTAAGCTGAAGACAGAGATAATTCAATCTTTAGAACCTCACATAAGGCCCTCCAGAAGCGGTACGTGAACTGCACACCGCGGTCAGATAAATATTTGCAGGATATCCATGTAACCTCACGCTCTCCTTGATAAATACCCAGGCATTCTCTATGACAGATGGTTCGTTCGCATGTTAGCGCTAATTTTCCCACACATGCGCATGCCTGCGCATGCCATGTCCCTGACAGTAAAACTGTACTTCTCAATGCAGTTCTCAAACAAGAGAAATATGCATTTCTGCCACTAGGGGGTACTGCAGGGAAAGGCTCCAGTTAAGTTTTCTTGTGGGCTCCATCTTTTACCTCCTACAGTTGGGTGATTGTTGGAATACAGTAGATAATTTGTTTCTGTCCTCTCAGGCCTTGATTGACAGGTAAGAGAGTACATTTGTCTGGCTAATTTGTTGATCTTATTTAACCTTTAAATGATTCCTATTATTCTTCTCCACCATCACAGCATAATGTTTACCTATTGTCTGGACAGCAAACTGGTTTTTCTTTTTCTCCTCTCAGTAAAATGGTGAAGTCAATATCTAGAGTGTGGAAACATTTCCACAGTGCAATTTCTACTGAGCGCAAAGCTGCAATTTGCAAATATTATGAGAAGATATATTCTTTTCCAAATGCTACGCAACGATGACAAAACACATCCTTGCATACCAGAGGTGCCCTAAAGACATTAAAAATACTTTATGGAATGAAATGATGAGGACCAGAATGAAAGTGCATGCAGCTTTTCCCTCCAGAGTTCTCATTTCAGAAAACACTTTCTGCTGCTTCTGGATCAAGGATCAAGGAAGTATTACAAACCACGACCTCCCAAAAATACACAATCCCTTCATTTATAGATAAAATGACACCTGAAGAGATGGGTCGAACACCCCCCTAATCGGTTTGCACCAGAACTCCTGAACAGAGAAAAAGTTCTGACCCGAATGGCACACCCTATTAAAGTCTATGGGACCCAAACTTAAAAAAATCATTTTGAAGGCTTATATGCAAGTAATTGGCCATAAAAAGGGTATGGTGGTTCAGGTACTACCCTGGGGGACATTTATCAATGCAAAAAAAGTTTTTAAAAAAGATAATTTTTACAGGAGCAGTGATTTTAATGATGTTTAACCACTTAAGAACCAGAAGGATTTGCCCCCTTAATGACCAGGCTATTTTTTGCGATACGGCACTGCGTCGATTTAACTGAAAATTGCGTGGTCATGCGATGCTTTATCCAAACAAAATTGACATCCTTTTTTTCCCACAAATAGCGTTTTCTTATTTTTTTTTTTATAAACAAAAAAAGAGCTACAATTTTGAAAAATAAACCAATCATTTATACTATTTGCTATAATAAATATCCAAAAAAAAATGTAAAAAAATTAATTTCTTCATCAGTTTAGGCCAATATATAGTCTTCTACATATTTTTGGTAACAATAAGCGTATATTCATTGGTTCGCACAAAAGTTATAGTGTCTACAAAATAGGGAATAGATCTATGGCATTTTTATTATTATTTTTTTTTTTACTAGTAATAGCGGCGATCTGTGATTTTTGGCGGGACTGCGAAATTGCGGCAGACAGATTGGACACTTTTGACACATTTTTAGGACCATTGACACTTATACAGCGATCAGTGCTATAAAAATTCACTGATTACTGTGTAAATGTCACTGGTAGGAAAGGGGTTAACACTAGGGGGTGATTAAGGGGTTAAATGTGTTCCCTCATATGTATTTCTAACTATGGGGGGATGTGACTGACTTGAGGAGGAGACATATCACTGTTCCTACTTAGTAGAAACAGACGATCTGTCTCTCCTCACCTTTCAGAACAGGGATGTGTGTGTATGTTTACACACACACATCCCCATCCTGGCTCTCGTGCCTGCACGCCGTTCATCGAGACCACAGGCCACGCGCATCGGGTCCCCCGCGTGTCTGCTATAGCCGTTTAAAGGGCCGATGTACAGCTAAGGCAATTTGCGGGAACAAGTGGTTAAAGTGCAGCAATAAAAATGAAAAATGTATTTAAAGCATAACTCCACTTTTGTTGGGAAAAAAACATTCCCCCTGGGTTAGCTATGTACATTGCAAGGATTATAACAACCTTTGTTGCAGATTCCTACCTTATGTTATTCTGAAGAAATCCATGTGCCATGTGTCTGTGCCTCCATTCTAAGTGGTTCTAATGGGAGTGGTTTTATAATTATCTGTCAGCTGTGGCAGCTGCAGGGCTCTGAGGAACGCTGCTGGGCCTGCATCCCTTTAGACGAGTTCCTATTGAAAATATCTCACCAAAAATGACATTTTTGTTGCAGGGGATGCCTGAAATCTGACTTGTATCTCAGGCAGACTTCTGAGAAAATTGGTGAGCCAATCACACAAGCAGGAAATTATGTTTCTAGGGAGTGGTCAGTACACATTCTGTGTACAGAACAACTCCATGTAGCCATATTGCATTGCATATATAGAAATTTACAGCGGCTGCAGTTTGAAAAGGAAAGGTAATTTTTAATAACATTCAATTACAGTATGACTTGTATCGCAATTGTGCACGCAATATTATTTTTTCTTTGCTTTTTTTTCCCCCAAGAAAGTGGAGTTACCCTTTAAATATAGTGCCTGGGGGTCCCCTTAGTCTGCCCGTAAAGTGGTGCATCTGTACCGTGGATAGAACCTGCTGCAAAAAATTAGTTAAATCACATTTACATTTCCGGCAATACAATACCATTTCCGGCAATAGAAAAATGTAAAAAAAAACGGCGTGGGGTCCCCCCAAAATCCATAACATACCCTTATCCGAGCATGCAGCCTGGCAGGTCAGGAAAGGGGTGGACAAGCAAGCGCTCCCCTCCACGAACCATACCAGGCCACCTGCCCTCAGCATTGAGGGGGTGGGTGCTTTGGGGCAGGGGGACTCAGCCCCCTCCTTTCCAAAGCACCTTGTTCCCATGTTGATGGGAACAAGGGCCTCAACCCCACAACCCTGGGCTGTGGTTGTGGGGGTCTGTGGGCAGGGGGCTTATCGGAATCTGGAAGCCCCCTTTAAGAAGGGGGCCCTCAGATCCTGCCACCCCCATGTGCACGAGTATGGGGTTCATAGTACCCCTACCCATTCACCAAAAAAGTGTAAACATAAATAAAATAAATAACAATTTTAATTTCTTTATTAAAAATTTTAAAAAGTGTCCCTCGATGTAAATCCCTCGTCAATCATGATGCTGCCGCCGCCACCGCCGGACCCGAAGAAGAAAAAAAAAACTCTCCGCTGTCAACGAAGGAAAACCTCGGAATGCCTGGCTTGCTGTTTGATTATATGGGTAAGGTGGGGCCACCTGGCGATGTCACCTGGTGGCACTGCCCCCTTATGATGTCCCCAAACCAACTTGCCCTAAAGTGCCCACACCCAATGTTGAGAGCATGTGGCCTGGTATGGTTCAGGAGGGTTAAGCGAGCCTGGGCCTGGTATGGATTTTCGGGGGGACCCCAAGCCATTTTATTTTTTACATTTTGGCATGGGGTTCCCCCTAAAATCTATACCAGACGCGAATGTGCTGTTTTTTGTTTTTTTTTTCACTTTTTTATTGCTGGAAAATTTTTTTTTTCAGCTGTCAGCATGGAAGCCCATTGACAGCTGATGACTCATTGGTTGTGAAGGATGCTGTGGCCAACTTCCTGGCCCTGCTCTTTAACAACCAGCTATTCACTATGCCCTGATTGGGCAAAGCTTTGCCCTATCAGGACTTCGAATGCACTGTGCATAGAACAAGCGATGTTCGGGCCAAACTTTTGCTGAGCTCGAACCGTTTGGCCAACACTAATTACCTGTATAGGTAAAGTATAGGTAAAATGTTCTTAACATATACAGTCCTTGTTATTCCATTTGTAATAAAAAATAAAATGATAAAAAGCAAGTTTAGTTTATTTACTGAATAAGCTGTACATTTTAATTTCAAGCCTAATACTTTTATATACACTGCAATTCAGGTTCCCAGTGTAATAAACGTTGTAAAACGACTCGACAGTGAATTTTTTTTCAATTTTTTCCAAAAATTTCCATTGTTTTCCGGGTAAAAAAAAACAGGGAAAAAATGTTTTCCTGACAGACTAAATAGCAACATACGCAGGGGCGTACCTAGGGCATTTGGCAACGGGGCGGATCCTATTTTTGGCACCCCCCCCTTAAAAAAATCATAGCCTGCAAAGCATGTCACTTAAAAAGGAGCAGGAGCTTCTTTTGAGCAACAGTGTGTGATATGCCGCCACTGCAGCTCAATTTAAGAAAGAGAGTATTATAGTGGCAGGTTAGGGCAGTATAGGGTATTATGGTGGCAGGCTAGGGCTGTATAGGGTATTATAGGGACAGGTTAAGGTAGTATAGGGTATTATGGTGGCAGGTTAGGGCTGTATAGGGTATTATAGGGGCAGGTTAAGGCTGTATAGGGCATTATAGGGGCAGGTTAGGGCTGTATATGATATTATAGTGGCAGGTTAGGGTAGTAGAGGGTATTATAGTGGCATGTTATGGCTGTATAGAGAATTATAGGGACAGGTTAAGGCAGTATAGGGTATTATAGGGGCAGGTTGATGCAGTATAGGGTATTATAGGGGCAGTGTTTAGGGCAGTATAGGGTATTATAGGGGCAGTGTTTAGGGCTGTATACGCTGTTATAGGGGCAATTTAGGGCAGTATAGGGTAATATAGGGGCAGCTTAGGGCTGTATAGGGTATTATAGGGGCAGGTTAGGGCAGTATAGGGTATTATAGGGGCAGGTTAGGGCAGTATAGGGTATTATAGGGGCAGGTTAGGGCATTATAAGGGCAGGTTAGGGCTTTATAGGGTATTATAGGGGCAGGTTAGGGCTGTATAGGGCATTATAGGGGCAGGTTAGGGCAGTATAGAGTATTATAGGGGCAGGTTAGGGCAGTATAGGGTATTATAGGGGCAGGTTAGGGCAGTATACAGTGACAATGTGCTCACTTACAGCATAGCTGCAGTTGCAGACACTCATAGCTCCTCTTTCTCCTCCAGTATCAGCCAGTGAACGAGTCTTTGGGAGGAGTGGAGGAGGCAGCCACACCCCTGGCTTCACCCACCAACTCCAGCTACCTTGGGACTCAGGAGACATTGAAGATCACAGAGGGACTCTGCCTGATTGGATGACTGGGGAGACAGGCACCCCACCTCCCCCGCAAGCTGGGACCTCTGCCTACCCGATGCACTTCTGATGCATTGTCTACAAAGAGCAAAAGAAGTTCCCCTAGCGGACTTTAAAGGCACATTTTTTAAGCAAATATTTTAAAAAAAGGTATGTAAAGTAGATAACAGTTTATTAGTTACAAAAAATAATCAAGTGAATCACATAGTTATAAAGTTAAAAACAAGGAATGCATTTCCATAAATATAGAAGTTGATACCAATACATGTGCACCCGACGCGTTTCGGAGTTACTTATGCCTCCTTCTTCAGGGGTGATTGTAGGGTTTGCAACAAGAATTTTATTGGTATCTACGGATATAGGTTGTGCATTCCAGGACGAATTAAAAGAAACATAGATATGTTGACGTACTGCCCATCGGACACGCTCCCTGGTCGTGGTGTGTAGAACTTTAGTGAAGTATAACAGGAGTATTCACATAGCCACTGTCAAGGTGGAAGTAGAGACGTATAAATATATAGGGTGGTTTTATTCTTCCTTCCAGTAGGAAGAAAGGCCCAAGGTTAGCGGGCATATGACAGTTTAGATCTGAGGTCACACTGGGGCCAAATGTGTATCCTGTAAATCATGAAGATATATATATATATGTAAGGATGTGCATACATATGAATAATTAAAGTAGTACATGGAGAATCCAAAAGCTGTATCCTACCTGGTCCGCCTACAATAATGGGGGGCAGTAACTGGTGGTAAATATGGATCAGATGTAGTTCAGAAAGCTGGAGAATCAACATAGAAATGGGAAGTATATTAAAACCCTGGTTGGTGAGAGGGAGGGGGGGAGGGGGGAAGGGGGGGAAGAGAAAAGGGGGGGGGGGGAGGGGGGGGCGGGGGGAAGGGGAAGGGGGGGGGGAAAGAGAAAAGGGGAGGGGGGGGGGGGGGAAAGAGGAGGGGGAGGGGGAGGAAGAGAAAGGAAAGGAAAAGGAAGGAAGGCAAGGAACAGAAAGTAGAAGAGGGGGAGGGGGGGGGGGGGGAGGGGGCAGTTCGGAAAGGAGGGGGAGGGGAAAGAAGAAAGAGGGGGGAGGAAAGCAAGAGGAGGGAGGGGAAAGGGAAAAAGAGAGAGAGAAAATATAGTGAGTGAGAAAGCAGAAAAGAAAGATGTATGACATCTAGATAGCATAAATGACTAGTGATTTCAATGAGGAAGGATGGATCACCAAGCATATCATAAGAGAAGGGAAAGCCCCAGAACATAGTAGATAGCAGGTGAAGCAAATATAGTATGATAGGCAACAGACAGGGTTTACAACCAGTGACTTCAACATAGGGATCCATGTCAATAGGTAGGGGATAAGTTACTAACCAAGTGTCACAGCACCTCGCACCAAGAGCGTCCTGTCTGCAGCAGATGACGCCTGGTGTGGGCTGGAGCCGAATATATAAAGCCCTCCCCACCTATCAGCTGTTGATGGAGGAGATACAACAGCTGATTGTGGTGAGGGAGGGACGGATACACTAGGACTGGCCCCCCGGGTGGAGCGCGCGCCGCCAGGCATCCACAGCGCATGCGGACGCAGACGTCGTGAGGCGTGGCCACGCCCACTGCACCCGCCGGCACGTCTGGCTTCCCCAACGGACTGCGCATGTCCGTTGGGGTCGCAAGATGGAGGACAGATGATTCTGTACCTCACACAGCGCCACCATGAGTCCAAACTTCGCTCAGGCGGCTCTTTTCGTGCCGGGCGGATCACAGATCATAATGTGAAGCTAATAAGTAATAAGTCAAAGCATAAATTAATGCAACTGAACAGGGGAAAAATAGTATCACATCTTTTGCTATCACAGGGAAGCAGGGCCGATAGGCAGTGCGATACGGGTTGGGAGTGAAACCCGATGGAGGAAAACATTTCAAACATGACAAAGTAGTAATTATGTACAGATATTAAAAGTACAATTCGAGGGCAAGTTATACAGATAGAATGATATCAGGTTATATGCATATAGTCCAGAAATCAATAACCTAGAGTATCATACAATATACATAATAGTAAACAACATTACAATACATGACCTAGAGTGGCATACTGTATAATATAGAGACTGTATGTCCCATAGTATAATTAGGATTGCCCCTATATGCGGGTCAAGGGGGGGGCCCCAATATGTAATAGTCGGGCTCGATTACTGTAACGAATGTTGGGTATGGGGTCTTTTTACTTTTTTTCTTTTTTTCTCTATTAGTGGGTATGGAAAGCAGATATATGGGGGGGTATCTCAAAACATATGGGGGGGCCCCATAGCCAATAATAGGGTCCCCTATGTTTGAGGGCAGTGATAGATGGAATAGATGTAGTCGGCTGGTCTCTAAAGTCACCCCAAGCATATAGTTGTCTGTGGGGTGGTCCTCCCTATTGTTCTCTGCCGCCGGAGGAAAAGCCTTCGAGGAAGGGTTTAAACCAAATGGTTTCGTTTAGGCCTGGGGGTTCAGTAGCCCTTAGGTTATATATCCATCGAGACTCTAATTGCAGCAATGTCTTGTTCCAGTCCCCTCCCCTTGACTCTGGATGTACCCGATCCAAGATGAGAAATTTGATTTTTGGGCATATGCCATTATGTACTGTTAGGGTGTGTCTCCCCAGTGGGAGGTCCGGATCCCCAGTTTCCATGCTTACTAGATGTCTATATGCCCTCTTCCAAAATTCTGTCTTGGTTTTTCCTACATAAAAGCAGGTACATTCACACAGGAGTAAGTAGACAACCCCAAAAGTCCTGCAATTGGCAAAATGTTTGGGGTGGAAAGATTGACCATTTGGAAGGGTCGGGTTTCTAGTTGTGAGCATGTATTTACAGTATCTACATTTGCCACACATAAATGTCCCCTTATATTTACAGTGTATCTTATTATTCTCTGCCTTGAATTCACTGGCTGTGATTTTGTCTCCCAGGGAGGTGGTTCTTTTAAATGTAAAGAGGGGTCTCTGTGGGACCAGTGGTCCTAAGGTTGGATCGCATTGTAGCATGTGCCAATACTTTGTCACAATGTTCCTCACCTGTCTGTGTTGATTATTGAATTTGGTAATGATTCTAAGAGTACCAATATCATTCTTGTCAGACTTGTTGGCTTTTTGAGAATATAGTAATTCCTCTCTTGGCTGCAGGAGGGCTTTTTTGAAAGAGCGTTTCAAAGACGCATGGGAATACCCCCTTAGTAATAGCCTATCGCGTAGCCTATTCGCCTCCAGTTTGAAGGTGTCACTATCTGAGCAGTTTTGTTTTGCTCTCAGGTACTGGCTGTATGGAATAGAGTTGAGGAGGGGTTTAGGGTGGAAACTGCTTGCATGTAATATGGCATTGCTTGCGGTTGATTTCCTATACAGTTTGCTAATGACACTACCTTCCTCACCTCTGCAGACCTCTACATCAAGAAACGTGATACACTGTTTATCAAATGACATAGTGAAGTTTAGGTTGAAATCATTGCGGTTCATCCTCAATAGACACTCCCTGAGGAGGTCGATCGACCCGTCCCAGACGATGAAGAGGTCGTCGATGTACCGGTACCAACATAATATGTGGTCCGTGTACATCGACAAGCCCTCATCACCTAGGAACATGGCCTCCCACTCCCCCAGGTACAGGTTGGCATACGATGGGGCACAACATGTCCCCATCGCAACCCCCTGCACCTGGAGGTAGTGGGAGCCGTTGAAGGTGAATACATTATGGCTGATTGTCTACAAAGCTGGGAAAGTGCAGGGGTGCCCCTTATTATGACGGCCCTGCTGCGATCTCATCTCACACTGCACACCCCGGACTGACACCCCCTAATGTACTCACCCAGGGCGGACAACCCCCCTCTTGGTACGCCACTGAGCATACGTTTGGGTAGACCCGCCCTCCCTCCTACCCCATAGGACTCCACTCCCATAAGTTTTCAGGCTGAGCCAGAGGCCGCATTCCTTTTTTGTCCTCCTCACTCATAGGACCAATTTTGTATGAGGTTTTCCTACCTTTTGGAAGTATCGGCGGCCAGGTCCCATGCAAGACAGTTGTGCGGATGTCACGAGCATCCTGTGGTATCCAGCAGTCTTCCAGGATGGCTTGAGTGGTCACTGAGTCCCCAGCTACTGTATAAGTGGGATGTGTTATGGCACAAATATGCAGAGGATCAATGCCTGGAGAGTGGGCCCTGCCATTGGCAGCCATTTGGATTGGCCTGCTATTGGCCATTAAGTGTGCCCAGCGCATATACAGCAGCTGCAATCCTGCCTGAGTCACCCTGCAGATGGGAAGAGGTCTAGGATACATGAGTATGTTTGGCTTGAGGTCAGCAGAAGGGACCAGATGCCATGCGGGCAGTGCCGGGACCCGATCATTTGGTGCTCAGAGCGAAGATAGCAAACTGCGCCCCCCCAATTATAGTCACCATTCATCATCATCACCGTTGTGACTATCTGTGCCTCTCTGGGGATTTCTACAGGTATTCTTCCCACTCAGAACCCTTCCCTTTTGCTAAAAGGTACTCCTGCCTTATAACGGGGCCTTTGCAAGAATGGAACATTTTCTCTCCTGCTACCCTTAACAGTGGTAGTTACTGTATACTTTTTTGCCCCCTGTATTTTACTTGGGGGGGGGGGGCTCTTTTTCTTACACTGCTTTGAAACAAAGTACCCTAGAAGCCTGGAAGCCAGTCCTCCTTGCTTCCCTGGAGCTTTTCCTATGACCTTTTATAAAAATGTCCTCCTTATTCCCCCTGTCCTGCCCCAAAGACATGTCAAGCTCTTTCCATATGTCTTATGGATGGGGTCGGAGCTGTCATGCATGACTAACTGCCATGCATTATCTTGTTTGACTCCTCTGTCACTTGATCTATGCTGAGCACTGCCACTGGTCACTGATGCATTAGTGACTGACCAGTAGCAGTAAATTAACCCCTTTGTGCTGCATTAGTGGCACCAGTGTCAGGGTTAATTAATGCACTAATGCAGCACAAAGGGGTAATTAACTGCCATTGGTCAGCCACTAATGTATCGGTGACCAGTGGCAGTACATTAACCCCCTCATGCTGCAAATTACAGAAATTAAAAATAGGTAGCATTGGTAATTACATCCCCTCAGCCTCCGCCCCTCCCTCAATCGGATCCAGACAGTTTATTATTAATCTGCAGCAGATAATAATGAACTGTCTGGATCCGATTGGGGGAGGGGAGGAGGCTGAGGGGAGGTTAATTACCAATGCTACCTATTTTTAATTTCTGTAATATGCAACATGAGGGGGTTAATGTACTGCCACTGATCCATTAATGGCTGACCAGTGGCAATACATTAACCCCCCCCCCCCCCGTCTTTTCAATACTTATTACAGAAATTAAAAATAGGTATCATTTGTAATTAATGTCCCCTCAGCCTCCTCCCCTCCCCCAATTGGATCCAGACAGTTATGAATCTGCAGATGGCTGCATCCCACATGGCATTTGGCAATGGCAATCATTCATTATCAGCTTAGTGCTTGCTTACTTGTGCAATACACAGGGCTTTTTTTTCTCAGAGAATAGGTGCAGGAACTCACCCTCCCCGCCCCCAACCACGCCCAAACTCCACCCCCAGCAAAACCACTTTTTAGAGGAGAGAAGTACTGCGGCACCAAATGACTGTAATAAGTTATGGCACAGGTGTCAAACAGGGGGCCCTCCTTTCTGTACAAATCCACCCCAGCTCTCCTCCATGTACAAATCCCCCCCCCAGATCCCCTCTTTGCACACATTCCCCCAGCTCTCCTCCACATACAAATCCACCCCAGCTCTCCTACAAATCCCCCCCAGATGCCCTATCTGCACATATCCCCCCAGCTCACCTCCATGTAAAAATCCCCCCCAGATTCCCTCTCTGCACAATCCCCCCAGCTCTCCTTTCTGTACAAATCCACCCCAACTCTCCTCCATGTACAAATAACCCCTCCAGATCCCCTCCCTGCACACATCCCCCCAGCTCTCCTCCATGTACAAATCCACCCCAGATCCCCTCTCTGCACACATCCCCCCAGCTCTCCTCCATGTACAAATCCACCCCCAGATCCCCTCTCTGCACACATCCCTGAGCTCTCCTCCATGTACAAATCCCCCCAAGATCCCCTCTCTGCACACATACCCCCAGCTCTCCTCCATATAAAATCCCCCCCAGATTCCCTCTCTGCACACATCCCCCAGCTCTCCTCCATGTACAAATCCCGCCCAGATCCCCTCTCTGCACACATCCCCCCAGCTCTCCTCCATGTACCAACCCCCCCCCCCCAGATTCACTCTCAGCACACATCCCCCCAGCTCTCTTCCATGTAAAAATCCCCCCCGGTTCCCCTCTCTGCACACATCCCCCAGCTTTCCTCCATGTACAAATCCCCCCAGATCCCCTCTCTGCACACATCCCTCCAGCTCTCCTCCATTTACAAATCCCCTCCCCAGATATCCTCTCTGCACACAACCCCCCCAGCCCTCCTCCATGTACAAGTCCCCCCCCAGATCCCTTCTCTACACACATCTCCCCAGATCTCCTCCATGTACAAATCCCCCCCAGATCCCCTCTCTCCACACATCCCTGAGCTCTCCTCCATGTACAAATCCCCTCAGATACCTCTCTGCTAACCCCCCTTCACTGTTCCCTCTGCACAAATTGCTACCCGCTCTTCTCTCAGCACATATTCCCCCTTTCCCCACACCTTTACAGTGCACTCCTCTCTCAGGCTTTGGCAATCCCTCACCTCTTCTGATGGCACTGGTCTCTATGGTATGCACAGGCTTTTCTTTTTGTTTTTAATTCAGCAGAGCACCTGCTGTAGCACAGAGCTAAGGAGGAGTTTCAGATCTCCTCGGCTCTGTGCTACAATGTAGCAGTAGCAGCAGCAAGCGGGGACAAGCTGCCTCTGGAATCACTGCAGCTGTAGCTTACAGTGCTGGGAGCAGACACGTGCACAAGGGCTCGAGGGCAGCAGCAGTGAGTGCCCAGAGCTAACACAGAAAATCCAGTAGAGGAAGTGAGCTGTGCAGAAAACTTCCTCTACTGGCTATGTGTTACTTGACAGGTCAGAGAGGAGAGAGCTGCCAGAGGTTCTGGAATGCAGTTCCGGCAAGTTCTGGCTGAAAAAAAAGCCTTGGCAATACACACTTTGTTTTTGAACTTCTGCTGGTTCCCCCTTGGCAGCTCCTCCCGCAGCTTCAGCAGCAGCTCGCTACTCTCCTCCTATGCCTCCTCCGGCCGTCAGTGATGTCACACTGACGGGACTACAAAGTGCTTTAAAAGGGGCAGCGCTGACAGGTATGGCTGGTGCGGACTGTGTAGGCTTGTGTCGGGTGCAGGAGTGAACAGTCTAATCCCTCTATGCTGTGGCTGCTCTATGCAGGTTATAGCAGGATGGTGCAGTGTCTTCCTTAGGCCCCATTAACACCTGAGCGTTTTGTAGCTTGAGGGGAAAAAAATCAATTATTCTCTATGGAGATGGTTCACATCTCCACTCCAAAATGGCTATATCTAGAAGCTCCAAAATGCCTGAAACTCAAACAAGGAAAGAAGGAAAGATACTCCTGGATTTGGGACTTTATAGGCACTACCACAGTAAGAATAGAATTAATGTAAATTTATTTTTATTGTACAAAAATCATATCAAAAATAGAAAAAATGCATAAATACATCTAAATGTGGATACAGAATAAAAACCCGTCAATGACAAATGAACATATCCCCCTGAACCAGACGCGTTTCGGAGAAATCTTTTCCTTCATCAGGGTTCTTTATGAAGAGAATAGTATCTGGGGGATTGTAGAATACAAGTAATTAATAATCAGTGTAACTACAAACAGATTCTATCCCAGATTAGTTCACAAAACTGATTCACTTACATTTTTTTCATTGACAGTACATATGAGCATCCACATGGTTAAAAATAGGAAATGTGCAACCTTGCATCTGGCTCCCCACACGCAGCAATCCAATGGTCAGCTCACGATCTTCATGAATGACTAAGAGACATATTGAGGGGGGGATTGGAGCATCCCCAATAGCATCAAAGAGACACTTCCTCCTGACCCGGGCGCAGAGCTTGTATGTGTGCTGGGGTCCAAGCGCACAGACCTAGAGGCAGAAGCACATAGATCACAGGGCTGACCTCAAAGAAGTGAGTCTATGGGTATATCAAAAAACTGTGTAAGAAAACCTACCTATGTATAAAAATATCAGCATATATCGGCAGGTGAGAAAATCAGTATAAATGCCATAGAGGGTACTGCAAACCATCCCAAGGACGCTGAGATGTCCGCATGGTCATGTGGAGGAGTCACAGGGGAATATTCGCATTGGGAACGGTGAACGTAGCAAATGCGAGGGCAAGTGCTGTTCAGTGTGATAATAAGTGATGAATGTGAAAATCGGGGTATATATGGGGCTATGCCTACACCGTCAAAGATCGACCCAAGGTCCATTCACCCCTATAGGGACCCCTATAGGGACCTTGCTGTGAATGGGAGAGGGTCTGAAACGAGTAATCCAGTGGATCAACCCCGGACGGTGCGGCAGAGCCGAACATTGAATCCCAATAGGAAGTTGACTTTTCAAGGAAGGGGGCGGGGACGGGATTTCCAGTGACCATTCGGATGTGTATCTATAGAGGCTGTAGAGGTGGTTGTAAGTAAAGTGGGTGAGGCCCGGAAGGAGCTTCTGAAAGCCGTGGCAGTAATAGATGTGGGCATGTAAGGCAGAAGGGTGGTGTGGGGAAGGTGTAGGGAGTGGCGGGCATGGGTGTTGGATGTGTGGAGCATGAGGTCTTGGAGTATAAACAGTTCAGGGGGTTCAAAGCAAAGGTGGGGTTGTGGCAGGCGGTGTGGTTTGTGTCGTGGATTGCCTGTAGTGTCGCCAGCATGTCCATGTAACATTAAATTTGGTTGGATTGTCTTTAGCTTGGCATATGAGTTTTTTCATGTCCGCTATTCTGTCTACCCGGCGGATCCAGTCTTACACCATGGGGGGAGTAGTATTCCTCCACAGGAGCAGGATACATAGGTTGGCTGCATTGATGAGGTGGAGCGATATGGATTTTTTTGTAAGAGCTAAGTGAATCAGGGGTGTGGGGTAGTAGATAGTGTGCTGGAGAAAAGGTCGGTGAGTAGGTGGTAATGTGTGAGATCAGTTGATGGATTTCTGACCAGAATGGCTGAATGAGGGTGCATTCCCACCAAACGTGAAGTAAGGTGCCACGAGCTGCGTTACATCTCCAGCAGATCAGGGGTATGGTGGGGTGGAAGTGGTGGACTTTGTCGGGTGTCCTATACCATTTTATAAACAGTTTATATCTATTTTCCTGCGTTGAGACGTTGATTGAGCTTTTGTGGATGAGGGAGAATATGCGTTCCCATTCTGTAGGGGTGAGATCTATAGATAGATCTGATTCCCATTGTATAACTATTTTGTCGTCCTTGACCTTGTGCCTGGAAAATAGGAGGGAGTAGATTGAGGAAATTAAGTGACTCTGGGGTTCCGTACTGGCGCAAATGTGTTCAAAGGGTGTGTAGACCCTGTGCCATTGAGAGGTAGGTTTGGTTGTGGCGAAAAAGTGTCTCAGTTGAAGGTATTTATAAAAGGGGATGTTGTATTTGGGTATTGTTGTGGAAAGTGCGTGGTGGGATAGGAGTGTCCCGTTGTGGAAAAAATGTTGTGCCCTAGCATGTGAGGTTCGTGCATCAAGTGTCGGGTCTTTTAATGACAGGTTCGGGGGAAAGTCAGGGTTGTTTTCCAATGGGGACATAGGGCCAAAGGAGGGAGTGATAGGGAGCTGTTTACATGCAATTTTGAAGAGTGATAGTGTGGCTCCAATGAGTGGGTGTAACATGTAATCTTTGGGTACAGATGCGTAGTCGATCCAGGGTGAGTTGGGTAATGGGAGATTTGCAAAGGAATCTTCCAATGTGTTCCAGTCTTTGGTGAGACGGTGCACATGCCAATCCACTAGCCTGGTCAGGTGGCAGGCCCAATGATATTTTCGAAGGTCTGGGAGGCCTAAGCCTCCTAGCTGTTTGGGTAGAACCAGCCTGTCCCAACTAAGTCGTGGGGTCTTGGAGGCCCAGATAAAGATCCTACATATATGTTTATAAGACTTGAAGAAGGAGATCGGTAGTTTAATGGGTATTGCTTGAAAGAGGTAGAGAAGTCTGGGCAAGACATTCATCTTTATTATGGCGATTAGAAATTTCTAGCATAAAGGTCACGCAAATTGGTCGGGATTTTGATTCCAAGATAAGATATTTCGTGCTGTTCCCATCCGAATGGAAAGTTATGTTTACATTGGGTCACTGTAGCGAACGTAAGGGTAACATTGAGTGCTTTTAATTTCTCAAAATTGATTTGCAGGTTGGATAGGGTTTTGAAAAGTGAAGTCAGTCAGTAGGTTGGGGATGGTGGTGATGGGGTCAGTGACGAAGAGCAGGATGTCGTCCGCGTATGCAGCTATTTTATACTATTTGTGATTTATGTCTATGCCTCTGATGGCGGGATTGTCTCTCAGTTTTCAGAGCATGGGTTCCATGGTCAGGATAAAAATTAGCGGAGATAGGGGGCAGCCCTGACGTGTTCCATTGGATACAGAGAAGGCGCTCGAGAGGCCGCCGTTAATCCTGATTCTAGCCATCGGGGAGGAGTACAAAGCCAACATCATTTGTAGCATGCGGGGTGGTAGGCCTATAGCCCATAACGTAGCCTCCATGTAATCCCAGGCCACCCTGTTGAATGCCTTCTCTGCATCAAGGGAGAGGAAGAAGCCTGGCGTGGAAGTTTTGGAAAGCCAGTGGTGGATATTTAGGGCTTTGGTGGTGGTGTCCCTAGCTTCTCTGCCTAGGACAAAACCAGCTTGGTCTAGGGATATGAGATTTGGAATGAAGGGGAGGATGTGATTCGCCAATGCTTTGGCGTAAAATTTTAGATCTACATTTAGTAGCGATATTGGGAGGTAATTGGATACCAGCGTGGAGTCTTTACCCTGCTTGGGGATAAGTGTGTTATGTGCTTCGAGGATATCTCTGTGGGCAATTGATTCTGGTGAGAGGTTGTTGAAGGCTCTAGTGAGATGGGGGACGAGAATAGTCAGGAAGGATTTATAGTAACTGGCCGATAGGCCATCTATTCCAGGGCTTTTGCCTGTCTTCATTTGTTTTAGGGCCGTGAGGATTTCCTCTGTAAAGAGGGGTAGGTCCAGTGCTTGTGAGTCATCTGGGGAGAGGGGGGTCGGGCCGTATTGTACTGGAAAGTCAGTGATGACCGTCCTACGGTCCATGTTGGCTTCAGTGGATTGTGCGGGTGGAAGGTTATAAAGTGTAGAGAAGCACTGGACGAATTGGTCAGAAATGTCCTCATTGGTAACGAAGCTGTCACCGGAGGGGCGGTGTATTCTGTGGATTGTATGTGCAGCTCTCTTGGTTTGGAGAGCCCTATCCAAAAGTTTATCGGCTTTGTTGCTAAATTCGTAGTATAGTTTTTGTGTCAGCGCAAACTTACATTTCAGTGCACTATTGAGCATTTCTAGGAGTTCATCCCTTGCCTGAGTGAGGTCTGCCAAAGAGGAGACAGCGAGGGACGCCTTGTGTGCCTGTTCGAGTGTGCGGTCAGTTCAGCAATACGTGCATTCTTAAGTTTGTTACGTTGCGCAGCTAGAGATATTAGTTCATCCCGGATAACACATTTATGTGTGGCCCATGTGACCGTGGGTGCAACATTGTCTGAAGTATTTTATTTTTTATAAAAAAGTTGGTGAGGCCCGTGGTTATCCGTTGAATGTTAGCGGTGTCAGCCAGGAGTTGTCGAGTCGCCAAATATGTGCTTTAGAGGGAGATGTTGGCAGTTGTAGGGTCATAGATTTGGGGTTATGGTCAGAGAGTACAGATGGGTCAATGGTGGCTTTAGTGAGGTAGGTCAGATCTTTCTGGGAGACAAAAAAGTGGTCCAATCTGGAATACTTATTGTGCGGGGCCAAAAAGTAAATAAAGTCCTTTACCGTGGGGTGCAGCGTGCGCCATGTGTCATGGAGCAGTAGGTTGCTAAGGTGCTTTTTAATAGCCCATAGGGCCCTGTAGGTTAGGGAGGATGTTCCGTTTGAGGGATCCATAGAAGGGGTCAGTGCAACATTAAAGTCTCCTCCAACTATTAGGATACCTGTTTGGAAGCCGGTGAGCAATTGGAGTGTGGTATGGAAAAAGGCAACTTGTTTGGAGTTGGGGGCGTAGATATTGGCGATATTGTGAGTGGTTGGCGGTGTAGAGTGCCTTTAATGAAAGTGAATCTGCCAAGCGGGTCTCTTTGAACATCGGTAACCTGAATGGGGCAATTTTTGGAAATAAGGATGGATACACCCTTAGATTTTGCCTCAGTGTTGGAGGAGTGATAAACCATGGGGAAGTAGTTGTTCTGTAGTTTAGGAATAGTGTCCGTTCGGAAATGTGTCTCCTGTATAAGAGCTATCTGGGTCTTTGATTGTCGCAGGTAGTATAGAAGTTTAGACCTCTTTTCAGGGGTGTTGAGGCCCCTAATGTTGAGTGAGCATAGTTTAAGGGATTGTATTCGGGACTGTGTATTACTCAATGAGGGTCCTGTATCTGTTGTGCCTGCCATGGGTGTGGAGTCGCGGGTGTGAAAGTGGGGGAGAGGAGTGGATACGGGTCCTCAGCATGCGAGGTTAATGGAGGTAGAGCGCGTGGGTCACTGGGAATGAACCGATGAGGTGTGGAGAAGTTTGTCCACTGACCTCTAAGACTCAATGAATCGGTGAGGTACAGGACGTGTACAGTGTGCGTGCCCCTCTACGGGATACGGCACCCCAGCACGTACCTGTGTGGGGGTTGACCAAAACCAGGGCAGCGAAAAAGGGACTATGAATAGGAGATAAATTCTATAGTCCGCCGACCACAGGATAGTATGTAGTATTAGTGGAGGTGGGTAACAAAGGTTAAACCTGTACAGGTCTTGTGGCAGAATTTCTGGAGGGTGTACAGTGGGAAAGCTAGCCGGGGGTAATAAGGTGCTAGCAGGTGACTAGAGACTCATTAAGGAGAAGAACCAGGAACAAACAGCCCATGGGACCGACCGTCAGCCGTAACTTGTGGTGGGCGGCCGACTACTGTCCATGCCATCCCCCAAAGGGTAGCATTAACTGCAAAAGAGGGTAATTGCATGGGCTGAAGGCATGTGCCAAGGCAGTGAACCAATAGCCACAAGGGCTTGTACAAAAGAACTAGGGGTGTAAAGATCTAAGATGCCGTACTCCGAAGCTACTTGTCAGTCGGCCCAGAACAGGGTGGCCAACAGAGTAAGCAGTACAATAGTGAATTAAACAATGGGTGATCAGAACTTGGACATACAATACAAATAGTAACAGACAGTGGAGGAGCCGGGATACTACTGTAATCGTTTGATGGATGTAAAAGGGAGAGACGTGTAGGTTATGCGAGTGGTGCTTGCACTCACCCAGATGTGGGTATCGGGTGGCTGGTACTTCATCGGCGGATCTCCTTACTGGTTGGGTAGAAGGCGTGGATTATTCACCGTAGAAGCAGGGTTTGTAGTGTCAGTCCCCTTCAGTATGTTGTCATGCGATGTCGTAGATGGAAGGGAGTCGCAGACAGTGGAACCCGGTACGCTTCAGGCTATGCTGCTGCGGAAGGGAGACTCTCAAGGCACCTCTTGAGTGGCGTGCATGTAGTGCGTGCCAGTCGGTGAGGTTGAGCCATAATTTGCGGACCGCGCAGGCAATAGGGCTGCCGTAGGGACTTGATTGAAGAGTGTCTCCGGAGTCTCAGAGACGGGGGGGGCGGCTATCAGGCTTTCCTTCCTGTGGATAGCTGAGATCGTGGGGGAGGGGCAGAACTGGCGGGATCTCAATCCCTAACTAGGCAGACTCCAAAAGGTTGAATAAAAGTCAGGGAACCAAAATAAGGTTAAAACTGGTGGAAAAGTCAATAAGAAAATTGGTCAAAAAGGAGCCAAAAGGGACAGACAAGAAGCAGAAATAGGCTCACATCAGGCAGAGGTTAGCGGTCCCTGCGAGCTCTCCGGGACCAGGGCGAGTCAGTAGGGCTGGGCTCTCGGAATCCGGTACAGGGAGCGATGGTGTTTCTGAGGGTGGAAGGAGAACACCTCCTGCAGTACCTGGTGTCCTGGGCTTCCATGGGTTCTTCCCGTGCGGCATCTTTTCTTGATGTTGTGCAGCGGAATGCTGCATACCAGTTGGGCACAGGCACTAGGGGGATGTCAAATGAGCTGCAGAATTGAGGTAGGTCCTCAGGCACTTTGAGGAGAGCCGTTCGGCCATGAGTGGAGGCTGCGAGGCAAAATGGGAACTACCATTATTAGGGGATGCCCTTCTCCCGTAGGATGTCCAATAGAGGTTTCAGGTCGCGTCTATGCTGCAACGTAATGCCTGATAGATCCTGGTAAATTTGAATAAGAGCTCCTTCATGGAGAATCTGCTGTCTGCCCCGTGCTTGTTTAATGATCTCTTCTTTTAATTTGTAATCCACAATGCAGCAGATGATGTCCCGTGGGAGGTCTCCCTCTCTACCCTTGGGGCGCAAAGTGCGGTGGATTCTCTCCATGGCAATGGGAGTTTGAGGGGGGTTGTGCAGAAGGCTGTTGAAGAGGCCTACAACTGCATAGGAGATTTGATCCCCCTCGATTATCTCCGGCATACCTTGAATCCTGAGGTTGTGGCGCCGACCTCTGTTGTCGAGGTCTTCAAGGTATCGTTGCATGTCCCGCATCTGTAGTGTGTGCGAGTCAATGTAGGCGGTGGCAGAACGTAGAGCCGTCTCATGTCGGTCCGTCGCACTCTCTACATTGTGCACCCTGTCATTCAGTGCGCATAGGTCCAGTCTCAGTTCAGAAATGGCTGCGGAGAGGGTGTCCTTTATGTCATCCGCAATGGAGCGTAGATCCCGTATGTTCAGAGGAGGCTGGGGTCTGAGTTCAAGACCGATACCCACTCCATTCGAGGCATTGATCCAGTCACCACACGTCACACGTCAAACCATTACATCCGTAGGATTCATCTGTGGTGGGACAGTTAGACATTTATTCCTTGGTTATTTAGCTAATATTACCTTTTCCAGTAAACTGTTTGTCCCACCTACCTGGATGTGAACTACATGGGCATATATCCCAGATATTGCAGACACTATGCACCTTGAGAATGTGCCCTATATTTATAATACATACAGTTTGCGAGTTATGTAGTACCAGCATGGACTCTTCTGTCCTCATTGCCTGCTTAGACATGGAATCATCACACTGGAAATTATTTGAATGTTAAAAACGTTTTAAACCTTTGGCCCCTGAGGAAGGTATTTGAACATCTCATACCGGAAACGCGTCGGGCATTTGGGCAATCTGATTGTATGCCAATTTTGTGTACAGTAATTATTATATTTTCTATGTAACACACGTTGTGCATCTCTGTCATATGTGGATTTTACATGTTTTTTACTCTATATCATTAAAGAATACTTTTTACATATTTTTTGAGTGGGTGGTCTGTTTAAAATCCCAATTTAGGGGGTTATCACCTTTGTTCCTAGTAACAGGGATGGGACCACCACGCTCTGTGATATGATGGGAGCCTCTCTCTTTTCTTTTTTCTTTTCACTCCATTTGAGTGGGTTTGCTGAGAGGCCAAGGGTATCGGGTCAGTCAGCGGTAGCGGCCGTGTTTGAGAGGGTGCAGGACCGTGGCGGGAAGGCGCCATGTTCCCTCTGCCGGCTCTGAACATCTCCGGGATGTAGTGGCTCTGAGTCCTGGGTAATTCCCTAGGGGAGCGAGAACGGAAGGCAAAGGGGGTCCATGAAGCTGTCCCCATCGTTATAGTGTGTTCAGAAGCATAAATACCTCAGTTTTTAGGTAGTTTTCTCCTGTGGCGGCCGGAGCTCAGGGATCAAGCGACCGTCTTCATGCCAGGCTAGGCCATGCCCTTTCCTATTTGTAACCATGTGGATGCTCATATATACTGTCAATGAATAAAATGTAAGTGAATCAGTTTTGTGAACTAATCTGGGATAGAATCTGTTTGTAGTTACACTGATTATTAATTACTTGTATTCTACAATCCCCCAGATATTATTCTCTCCATAAAGAACCCTGATGAAGGAAAAGATTTCTCCGAAACGCATCTGGTTCAGGGAGATATGTTCATTTGTCATTGACTGGTTTTTATTCTGTATCCACATTTAGTTGTATTTATGCATTTTTTCTATTTTTGATATGTTTTTTGTACAATAAAAATAAATTTACATTAATTCTATTCTTATGCCCCGTACACACAGTCGGACATTGATCGGACATTCCGACAACAAAATCCTAGGATTTTTTCCGACAGATGTTGGCTCAAACTTGTCTTGCATACACACGGTCACACAAAGTTGTTGGAAAATCCGATCATTCTGAACGTGGTGACGTAAAACACGTACGTCGGGACTATAAACCGGGCAGTAGCCAATAGCTTTCATCTCTTTATTTATTCTGAGCATGCGTGGCACTTTGTGCGTCGGATTTATGTACACACGATCGGAAATTCCGACAACGGATTTTGTTGGTTGTCGGAAAATTTTATAGCCTGCTCTCAAACTTTGTGTGTCGGAAAATCCGATGGAAAATGTGTGATGGAGCCCACACACGGTCGGAATTTCCGACAACAAGGTCCTATCACACATTTTCCGTCGGAATATCCGACCGTGTGTACGGGGCATAACTGTGATAGTGCCTATAAAGTCCCAAATCCAGGGGTATCTTTCCTTCTTTCCTACAATTTACGGGATGTGGCACACCCATTCATAGTTTTCTGTCAGATCCCTCTGAAGCTCAAACAAGCTTCTTTTTAGTCAGATTACAGGCATTTTTCTTCTTTTTTTACATTGGTGACCATTTGACCTGTACAAAATTGTGGCAAAAACACATCAAAATTGCGGGAAAAAACACGGTAAAAATCCCTGCAAAATCTTTCTGCCTGAAAACGAAACGCTCAGGTGTGAATGCAGCCTTACTGGTACTGTTTCCTGGATTGTCATCCCTTCTGTGGGCCTCTTAAAGCCGGTGTACAGTATGTGAAGCTGACTAATGGACACTTGCTATTAAGTCTCTCCAGGTCTGCATGTATTATACATGCATGATTCTCAACTCTGATGATGTCAAGCTTTTTCCTTGCAGAACCAGTCACCTGGCCAATTTAAGCCTCTTCAAAATCGTAAAAGTAAGATGTGGATGAGGATGATCTATAAGCAAGTTTTTGTACCTCCTTTTTGTAAGGATGCCTAAAATGTAAGATCCTGCAGAGGCACCTGCAATGCAAATATTTTTAGCATACTTCCTTGTTGCCTTTTTCCCTGTATGATGTTTAAGCTAGAAGATCATTCTAGAAGAGGGGTGCAAATTGAACAGAAGGACAGAGCAGCAGAAAAAATCTTAGTGGTCAGCACAATGTAGCACCTTGTAGCAGCTCAGTTCAAACCCCAACCAGGAAACTTCTACCTGCACTTCAGGATGTCAGATTAGGCACTTATGAAGAAGAGGTTGATGTGACCTTCATGAACTTAGCTGTATTCATGGAGTTGCCATTGGGGGGTGTCCTTCAGGGGTATACTCAATCATAATGAGTGGATGTGTCCTCAGGGGTGTGGCGTCTTCTGGTGGTAACTTTATGTGTTGGTCTTCTTTTATTGCTCAAAGGGATGCCTATTTCCAACCCCCAGAGCTGTCTTCTCTGACACACCTCTGTTTCTATATGGGTCAAGACGTTATGCAGCATACATGTCTGCTGGTTATATTTTCGATCCACTCCTCTAGGCATGGATCCCTGTCAAGAATACAGAGAGAGTTCTCAGAACCCTACAAGAGATTGGCTGGCTAGGCTTTCAAAAAGGGTCATCTGACTCCTATGCAAATCCTTGTGTATCTGAGAGCTTAATTCATCAGGATTCATTGTTTTTGCCACTAGAGCATACTGTTAGTAGGATGCTGGGTAATCCTAGTTTTCCTCTCTTCACCTGTCAGCATCTCAATGCTTGATAATCAGGACCATGGTCTCTCCCATTCCTATATTGAAGTAGGCTCAATGAAAAAGGCCTCCTGTCCTGAAAGGGTTTTTTTTCTCCAATGCTGATCATGCACCCAGCTATTCATGTCTCACAAACAGGCAGATGAAGCCTTGGGTGCTGGCACAGTAATAAATCTTCTGTGCTGCAGAACTATGCCTAGTGGAACTTCCCTATCGGGAAGTTGTTTTGCCAGTGGAACTCCCCTATCAGGAAGTTGTTTTGCCAGTGGAACTCCCCTGTTGGGAAGTTGTTTTGAACATTCTGGTTTTCTGGCCAGCTCTTTTATGCTCCCTTTGGTTTTTTAGTCTCCACTGAGGCTGAACAATATGACAGTGGTGTTCTACATAAGGTGGCAGGTCAGAATCTGCGGGGTCTTTCCACTGAGAAGAGGTAGAGATGACTCTGATCTGGGTGGAGTAGAACAACTCCATCTCTCTCTAACATCTAATTTGAGTCTACATTCATAATTTCTGGGAAGAATCCATATTCGGTGGCCCAACTGGGCAACAAGTGGTTCCTACATCGTTGCAATTGGAAAGACCGTTGCAATTATTGCAGTAATTCCCCATTGGCCAAACAGGCCTTTGTTCCTGCTTTTGATACCAGGTTATCTATTTGTTTATTTATTTCAGGTACCTACATAGCACCATCAATTTATGCAGCACTTTTACATCTACAGTACATTCACATCAGTCCCTGCCCTCAAGGAGCTTACAGTCTAAGGTCCCTAACTCACATGCATTAGACATGTGTGCCGTCAATAAATGTGTTTTGTTCCGTTTCGTATTAGCCGTTAATTCGTATTTCGTAATTTGTGTCCGAAATTCAATTTGGATTCGTATGAAATACGAATTTTCGTTAGGTTCATTACGAAGGTTCGTTATGATGATTTTAAAAAGCAAAAAATACCTTTCTCAATATGGCAGTCGTCGACTCATTATGCTCATTATGAGGGGCTCCCACCATCCCTGTGCTGTGCTGACTTCCTCCTGGGGTCGTACCCCTGCTGTGCTCATTATGAGGGGCTCCCACCATCCCTGTGCTGTGCTGACTTCCTCCTGGGGCTGTGCCCCTGCTGTGCTCATTATGAGGGGCTCCCACCATTCCTGTGCTGTGCTCATTATGAGGGGCTCCCACCATCCCTGTGCTGACTTCCTCCTGGGGCTGTACCCCTGCTGTGCTCATTATGAGGGGCTCCCACCATCCCTGTGCTGTGCTGACTTCCTGGGTTTTTAACTTCATCATAACAAATAATTGTAATTATTATGACAATAATAAAACAATATTAACAAACATTCTTATTTTGTCCGATTCTGAATCTCCCATCGACTACCAGTACCAGTCTCCCACTCCCATATTAAAAAAGGTAATTTTCCCAACCCTCGCTCAGCAGCAGAAGAAAACCTCTGATTGGTCAACAAAACACCAGTCATGTTTGTAACGGAATTTGGATCCAAAATTCGTCAATGAAATTTCGTATTTCGGAAACAATTCGGAAGCATAGAAATTCATATTTCGGATGCTTCCAAATGAACAAATTTTCGGAAATTCGTACGAATTGTCGATTCGTACGAAACAAACTGTACATGTCTAACATTCATACATACTAGGGCCAATTTACACAGGAACCAATTAACCTACTAGCATGTCTTTGGAGTGTGGGAGGAAACCTACTCAGGCACAGGGAGAACATGCAAACTCCAGGCAGGTAGTGTTGTAGTTGGGATTCGAACCAGCGACCCTTTTGCTGCTAGGCAAAAGTACTTGCCACTACACCAATGTGATTAAAGTCATTTCTTTCAGATGAGATCTTCTGTCACAGAGTGCTATACTCCACCTTTGTTCATCTCTACCAGTTTCTCATCCTGGGAGCAAGAGACTGATCAAGCTTGGCTGTTTCTCTAAGCTAATATCTATAAATCCTACAAAAGGATTTGAATATAGCTTGTTCAATTTGGACTGCATTGTTTTTTTTTTTTTTTGCTACAGTCCTTTGGTCAGGTACATTCTAGACTTCAGCTGATCTTTTTTTTTTTTTTTTCCTTTTTCCTCTTTTTTTTTTTCCACTCAGTAAGATAGTTTCTCTGGGAGTCATTTTTCAGTTGTCAATGATTCAAACTGTGTCCCATTCTTTCTTCACATCATCGTGGTTACAATAATCACGTTTTTATACCCCTCAAAGCCTATTTAGGTGGTGTTTCATTTATACATTTACCTTTACATATTACTCCCCACCCCCCCCTTCCCTCCTACCCCCCCCCCGAGACCGTACCCCCCCTGCTCCCCCTCTCCTTTGGTATCTTCCCTTCCTCCTTTGTTTCAGCCACCAGGCCCTCTTTACCTTTCATCTTAGGGTCTCTCTCGTTTCCTACCTAAGATGCCCATATCTCGGCCGCTCTCAGGGACATTTTAAATTCTACCCACCTTCTCCATTTTGTCTCAAAAGCTCCCATTTTTATCCCTTCACTATACCTTAGGTACTCTAGACTATATATTTCGTTGATTTTATCATACCAGTCCCTCATTGCAGGTCTTTCTGTCCTTCTCCAGTACTTGGGTATCAAACTTTTAGCCGCATCAATAAGGTGTGGTAGGAGCGATCTCTGGTACGCTTTATTGGGCATTTCACTCATATGGAATAAACAAACCCAGGGGTCATCTTGGATATTTATCCCCGTTATATCTTTAATAAATCCCCTCACTTCATTCCAGAATATTTTAATTGTCGGGCATTGCCACCAGATGTGAGCCATTGATCCTATTTCCTTGCATCCCCTCCAACAGTATTGTGGAGGTCCATTTTGAAATTTATTCAAGCGATCCGGGGTCAGGTACATCCTGGCCAAACATCTGAAGTTTAGCTTCAGGATTTTACTGTTGACCGACGTTGCTGATGTTCTGCTTAGGATCAATGACCCTTCTGGGGCAGTGAGCTTCCTTCCTAGCTCCTTCTCCCATTTCTGTATAAACGACGGGGCTTCTTTGTTCCCCAGGCCTATCAACATTCTGTACGTCTGAGAGAACCCCACTTTCTTGTCATTGTCCATAAACATTTTCTCTAGTGGTCGTAAGTTCTCCCTTGATCTGATTGGCTGTGGAAGGGTTCTTATGAACTGACTCAGTTGGTTGTACCGCCAAGTGTTTATAACCAGTAAATTTTTTTTGTCCTTGAGCTCTTGATATGTACATATTTTATTGTGGTGCATTACATCTTTTAACTGTATGTTCTCGTCCAGTAGCCACCCCCCAAACCACTCCCCTATCCCTGGTGCAAAATAGTCTGAGTCCTTAAGTGATATTAGGGGAGAATTATATCCCCAATGCTCCCTTTTATGAACATTATCCCATATTTTAACCACTTAAGGACCAGCCTCGTTTTGGATTTTAGGTGTTTACATGTTTAAAACAGGTTTTTCTGCTAGAAAATTACTTAGAACCCCCAAACATTATATATGGTTTTTCTTCTAACACCCTAGAGAATACATTGGCGGTCATTGCAATACTTTTTTTTGCACCGTATTTGGGCAGCGGTCTTATAAGCGCACTTTTTTTGGAAAAAATTCACTTTTTTGAATAAAAAAATAAAAACAGTAAAGTTATCCCAATTTTTTTTTATATTGTGAAATATAATGTTACGCCAAGTAAATTGATACCCAACATGTCACGCTTGAAAATTGCGCCCGCTCGTGGAATGGCGTCAAACTTTTACCCTCAAAAATCTCCATAGGCGACGTTTAAAAAATTCTACAGGTTGCATATTTTGCGCTACAGAGGAGGTCTAGGGCTAGAATTATTGCGCTCGCTCTACCGGTCGCTGTGATACCTCACATGTGTGGTTTTACCACCGTTTTCATATGCGGGCACTACTCGCGTATGCGTTTGCTTCTGCGCGCGAGCTCGTCGGGACAGGGGGGTTTTAAAAAATTTTTTTTTTATTTTTATTATTTATTTTACAATATTTTATTTATTTTTACACTGTTTAAAAAAAAAAAATTGTGTCACTTTTATTCCTATTACAAGGAATGTAAACATCCCTTGTAATAGAAAAAAGCATGGCAGGACCTCTTAAATATGAGATCTGGGGTCAAAAAGACCTCAGATCTCATATTTACACTAAAATGCAATAAAAAAAAAAGTCATTTCGAAAAATGACATTTGAAAAAATATGCCTTTAAGAGGCGTGGACGGAAGTGACGTTTTGACGTCGCTTCCACCCAGCAATGTCATGGAGACGAGTGAGCGCCATCTTGGCCTCACTTGTCTCCAGACACACCACACAGAAGGACGTGATCGCCTTCGCCGCTACCGACAGCTCCGGTAAGCGGCGGAGGGCACTGGATCGCGGCGGGAGGGGGGGGGCCCTCTCCCGCCACCGATAAAAGTGATCTCGTGGCGAATCCGCCGCAGGGACCACTTTTATCTGAAAGCCGGCCGCCGCACGAAAACGGGGATACCGGGGTTATGGCAGCTAGCTGCTGCCATAACGATATCCCCGTTCAAACTTAGGACGTACATTGTCGTGCGGCGGTCGGGAAGTGGTTAAGTGCGTGTTTAGTGATCTTGTGCGTTTCATTACCTAATTTCCTTAAATGTGGTGGGATCCAAATAATTTTATTCAACTTAGTGTCGCTAATTTCCTTTTCCATTTTTACCCAATGTTTATCTGCTTTATTTTTTACCCAATCAATTACTCTTGCAAGAGCTATAGCCTCGTAATATTTGCGGACATCTGGTGCTCCCCATCCCCCCTTACCCCTGGCCTTTGTCAGTTGTGTGAACTTCAGTCGAGGTGTTTTCTCTCTCCAGATAAATCTTAAAAAAATCTAGTGCAGTTTTCTAAGGTAAGCCTGCGGGAGCGCTACTGGCAACATTTGCATTTTATAGGTTATTCTTGGCAGTACAACCATTTTATAGATGTTAATTCTCCCTCCCCAAGATAGTTGTCCTAGGTGTATTCTCTTAAGTTCTTGCTTTATCTCGTTAAGAAGTGGTATGAAGTTGACATGGAAGAGCGTCTCTTGTGAGGTCGTAATTTTTATCCCTAGATATTTTAATTCTTTTTGCCCCCATATAAAGGGGAAATACTTTTGATATGAATGATCTCTGGTTTTACTGGTGTTAAGGCTTAGTGTTTCAGATTTGTTTGGGTTTATTTTAAAGTTAGAGAGCTTTCCATACTCTAATAGAGCTGTCATTATGCTCGGGAGTGATATCCTTGGGCGCGTGATGTAAAGCAGGATATCATCCGCAAATGCGGCTATTTTATATTCATCCCTACCTATCGTTACCCCGCTAATATCCGGGCACTGCCTAATCTTTTCTAGTAATGGCTCTAGAGTCAGTATAAACAGGACAGGGGAGAGCGGACACCCCTGTCTAGTCCCATTGTACATATCAAACGGCTCTGACATGGTTCCATTTATCCTTACTCTCGCTGTAGGTCTGGAGTATAGTGCCCCTATCCTTCTACGGATCTTAATCCCAAAACCCATCTCCTCTAGTGTGCCCATCATGAAGTCCCAGTCCACTCTATCGAATGCTTTTTCAGCATCTATTGATAAGAGTAAACCTGGGACTCCACTTTTCTTCATCTGTTGAACCACCAGGAGTGTCTTGATGCTATTATCCCTTCCTTGTCGACCTGATACAAACCCTACCTGATCTGGGTGTATAATCCTTTCTATTATAGGTTTTAATCTATCCGCAATTACTTTCGCATATATTTTCGTATCCACGTTTAGGAGGGATATTGGCCTGTAGCTTGAACATAGTGTACCATCTTTGCCTTCCTTTGGAATGACCGCAATATTAGCTGCCAGAGCTTCCTTTCTCATTTCTTCTTTTGTCCCCAGTGTCATTCATATAAGAGCACATTTTTGGTATCAGGCAATCCTGATATTTTCTATAATAGAGCACTGTCAGTCCATCTGGACCTGGGCTTTTTCCCAATTGCATCCCTTTGACCGCTTTTCTCACTTCAAATGCCGTATAGGGGGCTTCTAGGGTGGCTTGTTCTGTTTCTGAGAGAGTAGCTAAGCCGCTATCTTTTAAATAATTTTTAATTTTCGCTTGTTTTTCTTCTCTTTCTTTGGTACTTATATTTTTATTTATGGCATACAGCCCCTCATAAAACTCCTGGGAGGTCCTTGCAATGTCTTTGTCTTTATAGGTAATCTCACCTGTTTTAGTTTTTATTTTGTCAATGTAGTTGTTTTTCTTTTTGCTTAGGACCCTAGCCAGCAATTTTCCAGGTCTATTTCCTCCTATGTATCTTTCTTTTTTAACCGGGTTGTATACCTTACGGTTCTCTAATTCTATGAGCTCATGCATGGCCTCTCTACTCTTATGTAAGTCCACCATTATATCCTTTTCCCCTGTTTGCTTATGCTGTTGTTCCAGCTCCTGAATGTTTTTCTGTAGGTCGAGTCTTTCCTTGGCCTCCGTTTTTTTCCTTTCTGAGCCCGCCTTTATTATAATGCCTCTGATGTATGCTTTATGGGTCTCCCATACTACAGCTTCTGAGGTTTCCCCCACCGAGTTAGTTTTAAAGTAGAATTCAATTTCATCCTTAATGCGCTGACCGATATCTCTGTCATGCAGGAGATCCTCATTTAATTTCCAGCCGCTAGAGGGAGAATTCTCTTTACCTAATTTCCACTGGATACTTACTGGGGCATGGTCAGAGAATGTTATTGACCCTATTCTTGTACCCTCTATTTCTTCTATATACCTGTGTTCCACCAAAAAAAAATCTAGTTTAGAGTACGTCGAGTGCACGTGGGAGTAGTCGGAATAGTCTCTCTCGTTTGGATGTTGCAACCTCCAGATATCTGACAATTGGCATTGGTGCAGTTTCTTTTTAAGCTTATTCATCCATATCCCTCCAGTCCCCCGGGCACTCGACGTACTATCTTTACCCGGGTCAAGGCACACGTTGAAGTCTCCTGCAATGATGGCCCTCCCCCTTTTAAAACATTCAAATTTTGCGATAATACCCAGCAAATACCTTCCAGGGTTGATGTTTGGACAGTAGATATTTGCTAGCGTACATTCCACCCCGTTGAGATTGCCCCTTAGAAATAGGAACCGTCCCTCAGGGTCAGTCATTCTCTCGTCCAACCTAAATCTGGCATCTTTGGCAAAACCTATAGCTATGCCTTTTGAGCCCTTCGTTGGAGAATCCCCATATTCCCACTTAGGGAAGTCTCTCGAAAATATTTTTTGGTTCTTGCCCACATAAAAGTGTGTCTCCTGCAAGAAGATCACCTCTGCTTTGAGATGTTTCAATTCTCTCATTATGTTCGCACACTTTATGGGAGAACTTATCCCCCTCACATTGTATGAGATTAGACTTATCGCAGTCATCTTATTATTGTACCTTTATGTGGGCTGAACCTCTCTTCTAATTCTAGGAAGCGGGGAGCAGTGCCATGAGTACAGGTCTCTCCCTCCCCCCCTCTGACCCTATCCCCTCCCTTATCCCCCCCTTGTCCTCCTCCCCCCCTCCCCACCCGCCCCTCCGCCCCCACCGACCCCTGCCCCTCCCCTGCCTCCCTCCCGTGCTCCCCCCACCCCCCCCCTTTTTGGGGTAACGAACCATCTCGTGGTCCCACTAACCGTGGCCCTACTAACTTCTCCCGGCCCCTCGGTTTTCCCCTTGGAGGTTGAGCTCGGGGGTACCATCCTTAGATCTATCTGCCTCCCCCCGGACTTCCGGACCCTCCCCCCCTCCTGCCCACCCCCCCCGGGCCCGCACCCCCCTGCCCCCCCCCGCACTTGTTTAGTTGATCAATCCAAAAGTTATCTCTTTCTATAATCGTGATACAGTCTCATGTCTCTTATTTATGATCGTTTCATTTTGATGACTGGTATCCAGGTAGGGGTCCCCTCCCTACTGTCTTGGGTTCCAGATCTTTCCCACCATCCCGGGATTTCCACCAGTGGCACTTCCAGACGTTGGCAGAATTTTTGTGTCTCTTCGGGAAACCGCAGCGTCGCCGAGCGACCTTCCTTGCGTCCAATCAGGCAGGCTGGGAAGCCCCATGAATATTGGACATCATTTGCTCTAAGTTGAGCTAGCAGTGGTTTGAGAATTCTTCTCCTGGTCAAGGTCTCTGCAGATAAATCAGGAAAAATCTGCAGATTTACCTCTCCATAGTTCACTTGCTGGTTCGTTCTAATGCTAGATTTAATCTTTTCTTTATCATGGAAGTTGTGGAATCTGACAATTACATCCCGCGGGGCGTCCCCCCTGATCTCCACAGGCTTTCTTATCCTGTGGGCTCTTTCTAATTTGATCTTTGATCTATTGCCAGATGGGTCTAATCGGTCTCCGAAGATTTGATCGATTATTTCTTGTAGGTTCTCTTTACCTCCTTCTATCTCGGGCAAGCCTCTTATCCGCAGGTTCTTCCTCCTATTACGATTCTCCTGATCTTCCAATTTATACCGTAAATTTCTTTGTTCTTTCAGGATTTCTTCTATCTGCTGTTTGAGGTTTTTTATCTCCGTTCCCTGTGTGTCTGTTGTTACTTCCAGCTCTTCCACTCTTTTTAGTGTGTGGCCCATCTCTTGTCGAATTGTTTCGATTTCTCCTTTGATTGATGTTTCTAGTCTTGCAAACATTTCTGCCATCTCGCTTTTTGTTGGTAATTGTTTGTCCTCCTGGAGGTCCCTTGTAGCCTCTGCAGTTCTCCATACCCACAGTGTGGGAATCCATCTCCACCAGTTGTCTTCTTGTACTTATTTTGGTTGGGGGTTCGGGGGTTTTAAATTTGGGTCCTCCTGCCTTCCCCGGGCTCCCTTTATTACCATCTTGGACCATATATTTCCTAATGGCGCCCGGGCTTACGCTTGTTCTATTACTGCTGGCTGTGCTAACTGTGGCTGTAGCCCCCTTCCCTCCCCTCCTCCTCATTATGCAGTATGCACTGCGGGGCCCCGTGAAGAAATTGTGAGTGTCCTACCGGTGTGGCTCGTATTATATTATGTGTGACCAATTCTCTCAGGCGCTTTATGCAGGCAGCCGGGGGGTTAATTTCCTCTTGAGTCCCGGCCTCTCTGGGTCACCTTCCTAGGTTTCCTTAGCTTACGCCCAGACCCTATATTCACACAATGTATATACTCTTATTTTAAATCATTGAAAGGAAAAGAAGTTAAGTGAGATCTCCCACAGACACAGATATAAGAAGTAATCGACAGTAGCCATCAAGGGGGGGACTTTTTAACCGATACCAGTCCTACTCCTTCAACATGAGTCCCGATCCTGATTCTCTTCCGGGGTATATATATCCTGTGCAATAACAGGTAATACAGGTACTACAAAGGTAAGTAACATAAATTGTCCTTCCACGGATTAATTTTGCTTACATTCTGATCTCTTACTGGGTGGGGAGTCCTGCATGTTGCATTCCCAGTACATTCACAGTGAAACACTTACCCCCTCAGTCTCTTTTGCACGATATGAGTACCGTACCTGATTCTCTTCCGGGATCTATATATCCTGTGCAGTAGCGGGGAGTGCAGGTAATACAAGGGTAAGTAGTATAAGCTGTAAGTAATATGAGTAAGGGTAAGTAATATAAGTTGTCATTCCACGGATTAATTTTGCTTATATTCTGGTCCCTTGCTGGGGGGGGGAATCCTGCATGTTGCATTCACAGTGGAACACTTACCCCCTCAGTCGCTTTTGCACGATCTTACCCAGTTTTTCCTATAGCGCAAACTTTTCTTCCACGAGGTCCCCATGCGCCTGTCAGCCTTTCGGATCAGCGTTTCAGTGTGACTCACCGTCGCCTGGAGACCGTCTTCCTCGTACACTCCCTGACGTGCTTGCTCCCGCCCGAGAGACCTTGCCATCACTGCGGGGGTCCGTGCCAGAGGTGTCTGCGGGGTTGTGAGGCACGGGGTGTCAGGTTCCAGAGCGGGGGTTGGAAGAGCTACAGGGGGGGTGAGGTTGCTCTCGGCCTCACGCCGGAGCTAGAGGGAGAGACGTCCGGCATCCCGGGATTAGCAGCCGACCCAATTAGTCACCCACATCCAGCTCCTCCCTCCACCTACCCGACTTCAGCTGATCTTAAGCTCTTAGAGGGCAGACCTCTACAGTCCCTGTCATATCCAATGTCTAATGGGTGGACTATCCCTTATTCATCCAATGCTTTCATGGGGGCTGCATTTTAGACTCGAAGGAGAGTCAAGACTTTCTAGGTGGGATTTACTACTTGCTCTGGACTTTCTTGTCAGGTCCAGGTGAGATCTCTTTCCAGTCCAGCTTGGGTAAAGACTGAGCTATGAAGACAAGCACTCTAAGGGCTATCTCATCAGCCAGGAAGTTTGCAAGATCAAAGTTTTAGGCCAGGAAGGATCCTTTAGTGACTTACAGCTTCAGGTGGAATCACCTCCAGTCCAGTTGGAGTAAGGATTGAGCGATTATGTCAATCTCTCTAAGGGCTACATCCTCAGCAGGAAGTTTGCCAGAATCAGGGCCTTTATGACCCCTTGGCAGTTTACTGCTCCAGATGGGATCTCTTTCGGTCCAGTATTGAGTAAAGGCTCGGTCATGAAGACAGCCCCTCTAAGGGTTCTTTTTTTTTTACTCAGTCAGGAGGTTTGCCAGGATCTGGGCCTTGCGCCATGAGGGATCCTTGTTGGCATTCTGCCTAGTACAGGTAATATTTATATCCATACTGGGTTGCAGTCTGATATAGCTTCGGCATCCTATGAGAACAAAAGATTTTTTTCCTCTCATATGCAGGACCACCAAGCATAACTGGTTCCATGCCATGGATATTGGGATACTGCGATCATGCTCTCAAGCCACAGCTTTGCTCAGAATTTTAGGACATATTTGTCACTCTCTCTAACAAAACTAGCGGGACGGAGATATCATCCAGAGTCATCGCTGGATGGGCCATTCCAGCTAGCCAATAGGCTTATAGAGCTTAGGGCTTGGTTCCTACAAAAGCAGTCACCACACACTCAACCATGAATGTGAAGGCTTCATGGGCTCCCTGTGAAAGGGTGTCAGGAGTATTTGTAGGGGGATGATATGTCTTCCATTAAGGCTGTTCTGGCTCATTGTCATTGTCTGGCTCTACGTCCTGCTAACTTCCTTATACTGTTAATGGCTATCCATAGGGCTTCTGTTGGCTAGGTGCTATGATTGAAACCCCACTTTTTTCAGCATTCCATCCTTGTTTTTTTTGGGCTAGTTAGTTCCCAAATGTATGCTGCCATGGAGTCTGTCAGGAAAAAGTAACATTTGCTGTCAAACACTTACCGTAATTTTCCATGGCTGCAGGGGTTCCCTCCCAGTGTCATGAGTAAGCTAGTTATGGAACAGGGCCTCTGGCTCAGCCTGAAAATTTATGGGAGTAGGGTCCTATGGGGTAGGAGCGAGGGCGGGCTACCTAAATGTATGCTGCCATGGAGTCCAATAAGGAAAGGAAAATTACAGTAAGTATTTTATAGGAAATTTTTATTTTTTTTCCTATGGCTTCAAAATTTCCGCAAATTTTACATCTCTTTCCAAGCTGCACTGTACATTACATCCACAATACAGGAGGTAGCCTAATTGGTGACAGCTATGATCTCCTTCCTTTTTACTCCAGTGCATATTTCTTCTTCTTTAAAGGGAAGTATGGTCTAAGCTTTTTTGGCCTTACTTCTCTTCTGGTTCACAGGAGTGCAATTACTTGTGCTCTTCTGTGACCCAGAATCAGCCAATGGCAGGCTTTAGCCTGTTGGCGGCTGACATTACAAAGCTTCCTCAGGTTCTGGAAGGATCCCAACCATAGTGTCAGAATCCATCCAGATGCCTGTTCGCCAGCTGCCTCTGGCTCTCAGCCGCTCCCACCCCCCCTCAGCCCAGTGCTCCAGTGAGCACTGGAAGGGCAGAGCAGAAAGCGGTTACTGACTATCATTATTCTCTGTTCAGAGCATAACTGCTTAGCTCCCAGGCTTAGAGCCAGTAGGGGACAACTTCAGCATCACACCAATGCTGCAGCATGTAGAGTGTGTATGGTTTTTTTTTTATGACCCCAAACATCTCCTTTAATAACCCTCAAATATGAAATACTTACATGAGCCCCATCATGATCCAGGGATGTGCACAAAAGGCTCTCCAGGGACTTTCCCTTCTCATTGGCTGAGACCGCAGTGGGAGCCATTGGCTTACACTGCTGTCAGTCACAGCCAGTGAGCAAATAAGAAGAGAGAGGGGGGGCAAGGCTGAGCTGCAGCTCCGAATGGACATACAGGGCAGCGACTCGGAAGGGAGCCTGCTTGGATGTCCCCACAGCAAGCTGTTTGCTCTGCGGGCACTTGGCAGGAGGGAGGGGCCAGGAGCGCCTGTGGGGGACCCAAAAAAAAGGAGGATCAGGGCTGCTCTGTGCAAAACCACTGCACAGAGCAGGTACATATACAGTAACATGTTTGTTATTAAAAAAAAGAAAAACGTGCCTTTAATATCACTTAATATCATTTTAATATCACTTTAATAGCACTTTGAAATGTCTGAACATTTTTCATTAATTTCACAAGTGCCCTGAGACCCTTTTAAATAGGTTAAAAAATAAGGGTCCCAATGTTGACCTTTGGTGTACTTCACTAAAACTTTAGACCATTCAGAGTGTGAATACGGTCTTCAAAATTTATTTCTTTTGCTGCCACTACATGTTTGTTATGTGTTAATATTCACACAGCAAAGCCTACCATATTTTTTAAACATATGTCTTGAAATCTTTAACCCTTTGTTAGGACAGGCAGTGTTCATATAGTGCCTTAAAAAGTATTCACACCCCTTGAAATTTTCCAATTTTTTTCATGTTTTAACCAAAAACGTAAATGTATGTTATTGGGATTTTATTTACTATACCAACACAAAGTTGCACATAATTGCGAAGTGGAAGGAAAATTATAAATGCTTTTCAAAATGTTTTACAAATAAATATGTGAAAAGTGTGGGGTGCATTTGTATTCAGCTCCCCGAGTCAATATTTTGTAGAACCTCCTTTCGCTGCAATTACACTTGCAAGTCTTTTTGAGTATGTCTCTACCAGCTTTGCACATCTACAGGGCAAAATGTTTGCCCATTCTTCTTTGCAAAATAGCTCAAGCTGTCAGATTGAATGGAAAGCATCTGTGAACAGCAATTTTCAATCTTGCCACAGATTCTCAATTGGATTTAGGTCTGGACTTTGGCCCATTCTTACACATGAATATGCTTTGATCTAAACCATTCAATTGTAGCTCTGGCTGTATGTTTAGGGTCTTTGTCCTGCTGGAAGGTGAACCTACGCCCCAGTCTCAAGTCTTTTTCAGACTCTAATGTCCGACACACAGTCAGATTTTCCGACAGGAAATGTTCGATGGGAGCTTGTTGTCGGAAATTCCGACCGTGTGTAGGCTCCATCAGACATTTTCTCATAAATCGTGTGTACACAATTCCAATGCACAAATTTCCACGCATGCTCAAAATCAAGCAGAAGAGCCGCACTGGCTATTGAACTACATTTTTCTCGGCTCGTCGTACGTGTTGTACGTCACTGCGTTCTTGATGTTTGGAATTTCCGAAAAGATTTGTGTGACAGTGTGTATGCAAGACAAGTTTGAGCCAACATCCGTCGGACAAGAAACATGGATTTTGTTGTTGGAATGTGCGATCGTGTGTACACGGCATAACAGGTTTTCTTCTAAGATTGCCCTGCATTTGGCTCCATCCATCTTCCAATCAAGTCTGACCAGCTTCCCTGTTCCTGCTGAAGAAAAGCATCCCCACAACATGATGTTGCAACCGCCATGTTTCACGGTGGGGTGGTGTGTTCATCAGGATGCAGTGTTAATTTTCCGCATACGTTTTGCTTTTAGGCCAAAAAGTTACATTTTGGTCTCATCTGACCAGAGCACCTTCTTCTGCATGTTTGCAGTATCCCCCACATGGCTTCTCACAAAACTGCAAACCGGACTTCTTATGGCTTTCTTTCAACAATGGCTTTCTTCTTGCCACTCTTCCATAAAGGCCAGATTTGTGGAGTGCACGACTAATAGTTGTCCTGTGGACAGATTCTCCCACCTGAGCTGTGGATCTCTGCAGCTCGTCCAGAGTTACCATGGGCCTCTAAGGGCTTCACAGAACAGCTGTATTTATACTGAGATTAAATTACACACAGGTAGACTCTATTTACTATTTAGGTGACTTCTGAAGGCGATTCCACTAGATTTTAGTTAGGGGTATCAGAGTAAAGGGGGTTGAATACAAATGCACACCACTCTTTTCAGATATTAATTTGTAAAGAATTTTGAAAACCATTTATCATTTTCCTTCCACTTCTCTGTCTATCACATAAAATCACAATAAAATATATTTACGTTTTGGTTGTAACATGACAAAATGTGGAAAATTTCAAGGGCTTTGAATACTTTTTCAAGGCACTGTAGTTTGCAACTGATAATAAAGATCTGCTAGCACAGTACAGACTAGACATGTGCACTGACAAAAAATTTGTTTGTTTCCGTTTCATTCGTTTTTTTGCTTTTTTCGGGAATTCGGAAATTCGAAAATCCGGATTTTTGAATTTCGAATTTTGAATTTTTGAATTTCGAATTTCTGAATTTTTGAATTCCGAATTTCCGAATTTTTGAATTCCGAATTTCCTGATTTTCGGAACTAGAAAATTCAGAATTTCAAAAATCCAAAAAAAAGAAAGAAAAATCAGTAAAATTCAAAATAATAACCAACTAATGATAACTAACTATTAAATTATAGGTATTGGAATTTCCTTTTAAATTTGGCTGTTTGTGATCGTAACGAATACAAATTATTCTAAAGTTACGAACTATCTGAAATAATGAATGCCGCATCTAAACAAATGGAATGGAACAAATTAATAATAAATAATAATAATAAAAAGGTTTTATTATTATTGTTATTTATTATTATTAGATTGTTACGTTCCATTTGTTTAGATGCGGCATTCGTTATTTCAGATAATTCGTAACTTTGGATAAATTTGTACTCGTTACATTCACAAACAGACAAATTTGAAAGGAAATTCCAATACCTATAATTTAATATTTATTATTATTAGTTATTTATTATTTCAGATTTTGGGGTTTTCAAATTCAGATTTTCATTCTTTTGAATGTTCAGATTTTCTTATTTTTGGATTTTCAAATTTCCAAATTTTTTAATTTTCGAATTTCCTCATTTCGAATTTTCAAATCTCATTTCCTAATTTCGATTTTTCGAAATCTCGAATTTCAGAACTTCCGAATTTCCGAAATTTCAAATTTTTGAAAGTTCGGAAATGTGAAAATTCGGAAATTCGAAATTCGGAAAGTTCGGAAATTAACAAATTTGTCAAAAAAAAAGAATTTGAAACTAAACTAATTGCACATGTCTAGGACAGGCATGGTTAATATAGTAACTCCCCAGCCCTCCTTAACATTACAAAGAATGGGAAAGCTTAAAAAACAGCAAGAAGGAAGGTAAGCAATAGGGATGAGCTTCGAGTTCGAGGTCAAACCAATGTTCGACCCGAACATCGCATGGGCTGCTTGCGCCAAATTCGAGTGGCGCGTCACGGCCCATAATTCACTGCGGCATCGCAGTGCATTGCTGGCTGATGATTGGCCAAGCATGCACTATGACCCGCATGCTTGGCCAATCACAGCGCCGTCTGTACAGAGCCTTAATTGGCCAAAGCCAGGGTGCAAGTAGGAGTCATTTGGAAGTTGGATGTTTGAAAGTAGGGGCCTGCCCTATATACTCTGTAGAAATTGGGGCCCTTAGGTGTTGGTGTTGCCACAACACTGTAAGTCCTCACAGTTACTCTTGGTGGGCGCAGAATCGGGCCCTGCTGTGAAATATTAGATCAAGAATTGTAATTACATGCCATTGTTGAACAGTGGTAGTAAAATTGGGCCTTTGGTGGTGGTGGTCGTGGTGCTGGTGCCACAACACTGTAAGTCCTCACAGTTACTCTTGCTGGGCGCTGGAACGGGCCCTGGTGTGAAATATTACATAGTTACATAGTTAGTCAGGTTGAAAAAAGACACAAGTCCATCCAGTTCAACCATAAAAAAAAAAAAAAACAAAAAAAAAAATATCGTACAATCCAATATACCCAATACTATACCCACAGTTGATTCAGTGGAAGGCAAAAAACCCCAGCAGAGCATGCTCCAATTTGCTACAGCAGGGGAAAAAAATTCCTTCCTGATCCCCCAAGAGGCAATCGGATTTTCCCTGGATCAACTTTACCTATAAATGTCAGTACCCAGTTATATTATGTACATTTAGGAATATATCCAGGCCTTTCTTAAAGCATTCTACCGAGCTGGCCAGAACCACCTCTGGAGGGAGTCTATTCCACATTTTCACAGCTCTTACTGTGAAGAAACCTTTCCGTATTTGGAGATGAAATCTCTTTTCCTCCAGTCGTAAAGAGTGCCCCCTTGTCCTCTGTATTGACCGTAAAGTGAATAACTCAACACTTCTCCACAACACTTCTCTCAACAATTCTCCAATTCCCCGATATCCTTTTTGAGAACTGGTGCCCAAATATTATATCAAGAATTGTAATTACACGCACCTGTTGAACAGGGGCAGAAAAATTGGGCCTTTGGTGGTGGTGTTGCCACAACACTGTAAGCCCTCACAGTTACTCTTGGTGGACGCAGGAATGGGCCCTGCTGTGAAATATTAGATCAAGAATTGTAATTACATGTCCCTGTTGAACAGGGGCAGAAAAATTGGGCCATAGGCACTGGTGCCACAACACTGCAACCCCTCACAGATGCTATAGTTGGAGCGCAGGAATGAGCCCTGCTGCAAAGTATTGCATCAAAAATTGTAATTACATGCCCCTGTTAAACAGGGGCTGAAAAATTGGGCCTTGGGCACTGGTGCTGGTGCCACAACACTGCAACCCCTCACAGATACTCTAGTTGGAGCGCAGGAATGAGCCCTGCTGCAAAGTATTGCATCAAAAATTGTAAATATACGCCCTTGTTAAAAAGGGGCAGAAAAATTACCACAACACTGCAACCCCTCACAGATGCTATAGTTGGAGTGCAGGAATGAGCCCTGCTGCAAAGTGTTGCATCAAAAATTGTAAATATACGCCCCTGTTAAAAAGGGGCAGAAAAATTACCACAACACTGCAACCCCTCACAGATGCTATAGTTGGAGTGCAGGAATGAGCCCTGCTGCAAAGTATTGCATCAAAAATTGTAATTATACGCCCCTGTTTAAACAGGGGCAGAAAAATCGGGCCTTGGCCACTGGTGGCGGTGCCCAGAAACAAAAAAATCAATCGGTTACATCAGCATCAGGTGCTTGGTAGCTGGTGATCCAAGACTGATTCATTTTTGGGATGAAATCTACCCCGAGGAAGGGAAATTCTCTCCTGTAAGAGTTAATATGGGAAAAATGTGTCTCCTCTTCACTGATGCTTTATCACCAATCCTTGTTTCACTAAAAACCCAAAATTTTCAAAAAACATTTGTCATTGGGACAGAAAGTGAGGTAAAATCTTCTGAATAGGTGCACAGACAGCAAAACAAATGTTACAGGGGTGATAACCCTTCCCTATGTTTTCCAAAAGGCTTAAAAATAGATTTTTTTTGGCTGGAGCCACACTTTAAAAATGTACCAGTTCAAAATTACAAACAGATTCTACTTAACAACAAACCTACAGTCCCTGTCTTGTTTGCACCGCCTTTATACTGCTGTTCAGAGTATATAGAGCCTGGGGGCCCCATGCCTTTCCTTTTTTTAATTTGGGTGCGTTGTTCCCCTTAATATCCATACAAGACCCAAAGGGCCTGGTAATAGACTGGGGGGTACCCATTCTGTTTGTCTCACAGACTTTCATCCATATTACCGGTACCCGACATTACATTCAAGCCGCAAGCAGTTTTAAATGTCTTTTATTCCTTTAAAAATGTAATTTTGTGCAGGGACAGTTCTAAGCACGGGAAACACACGCCACTTTACAGGCATACTATAGACACCCCCCAGGTACGATATTTAACCACTTGCCACCCACCATATAGCAGAATGACGGTGGCAAAGTGGTTTCAATATCCTGACTGGATGTCATCTGACGTGATCAGGATATTAAGCCGCTGCGCGCCCCCGGGGGCGCGCATCGTGGCGATCGTTGTTGCGGTGTGTCAGTTTGACACACCACAACTCCGATCTAGGTAAAGAGTCTCTGACGGAGACTCTTTACCACGTGATCAGCCGTGTCCAATCACAGCTGATCATGATGTAAATAGGAAGAGCCGGTGATCGGCTTTTCCTCACTCGCGTCTGACAGACGCGAGTAGAGGAGAGTCGAACGTCTGCTCTCCTGACAGGGGGGGTCTGTGCTGATTGTTTATCAGCACAGCCCCCCCTCGGATCCTGCCCAGAACCACCATCATGCCGCCCAGGACCACCAGGATGGCCATCCACACTGGACCACCAGGTATGCCCCCCTAGACCCCCGGGGAAATACTAATTTGTGCCCAGGCAGCTGCCAATCAATGCCCAGGCAGCTGCCAATCAGTGCCCACTCACAATGCCTACTACTGCCAGTGCCACCAGGGATGCCTATCAGTGCTGCGTATCAGTGCCCAGCAGTGCCACGTATCAATACCCATCAGTGCCGCCTATCAGTGCCCATCAGTGCCGCCTATCAGTGTTCAGCAGTGCCGCCTGTCAGTGCCACCCATAAGAATCCATCTTTGCAGCCTTTCAGTGCCCATCAGTGTCGCCTATCAGTGCCCATGGGTGCCACCCAGTGCCACCCCCCATGAGTGCCCAGTGCCGCCAATCAATGACCATCAGTGCTGCAAATCAGTGCCACCCATCAGTGCCGCCTACCAGTGCCCATCAGTGCCGCATATCAGTGCCCATCATCAATGGGTGCCCAATCAGTGCCCATCGTCAATGCCCGCTCATTGGTGCCACCTCATCGGTGGCACCAATTGAAAGTCCTTATAGTGGAGATGTCTGGTATTTTCAGCTAGCTCTGTGTTGGTGCACTTGGAGTCCTGGTTGGCAGAGTGAATGTACAGTATGCTGGCAGTGTCTGGGTCTAAGAAACTCCAGGCTCCAATCACTGAGGATCCCCAAGGTTTCACCCCCATTGTTGGCTGACAATACAAGCCTGTTTGACTCATAGAATGTATGTTCTCTTAAGTTCAAACTTTCTGGTAAGCCTGCATCTACTCTGGTGGTGGCTCCATCACATTGGTGTTTCTACTTTCCATCTACCACATTGGCTTTATGTATGGTGACCGAGACCATCTTATTTCAATATGGACTGTTATTATTCACTGCACATTGTGGATCTTTGAGATTTCTATGGACTTTTTTACTTTACACTTGTTTTGGATTTTTTCACATATCTTTTTATCACACGTGCTATTTACATTTATGTATATAAGTTTACTGTGTTTGTTTATTGATTCAATTTGATTCATGTTCATGTTAGAGCTGTGTTAACTTAGTTTGGCACTTCAGCGCTACACTTATGCACCACCTTATCAGTGCCTGTCAGTGCCGCCTTATCAGTGCCCATCAGTGAAAGAGAAAACTTACTTATTTACAAAATTTTATAACAGAAACAAAAGCAAAACTTTTTGTTCAAAATTTTCGGTCTTTTTTTATTTGTTTAACAAAAAATAAAAACCGCATAGGTGATCAAATACCACCAAAAGAAAGCTCTATTTGTGGGAACAAAATGAGAAAAATTTAGTTTGGGTATAGTGATGGATGACCGTGCAATTGTCATTCAAACTGCGACAGCAATGAAAGCTGAAAATTGGTCTGGGCAGGAAGGTGTATAAGTGCCCTGTATTGAAGTGGTTAAAGGAATATTTCACTTTTTTTTGCGTTGATACATGTCCCCTGGGGCAGGATCCGGGTCCCCAAACCCTTTTTAGGACAATAACTTGCATATTAGCCTTTAAAATTAGCACTTTTGATTTCAAATGTTCGAGTCCCATAGACTTTAATGGGGTTCTAAAGTTCCCGCGAACTTTTGGTCCGTTCGCAGGTTCTGGTGCGAACCGAACCGGGGGTGTGTTCGGCTCATCCCTAGTAAGCAACAATTGTTTTTGGGTTTTTTTTGTATATTATTTAAGTTATGCTAAGTGATTGGATACACTGCAATAATATGTAAGAAATATGAAATAGTTGTTATCCCAATGTGGCTGCAACGTGGAAATGCACTGTGAGACACTTTTGGATAGTTATTTCCTGACTAAATTTTCTAAGCATTGAGACCTTAAAAGAGAAGTATGGGAAATAAAAAAAAATAACTTTTAGACTTACCTAGGTGAATGCAGTCACCAGCTCTCTGCTCTGCCCCTCCAGCACTCACTGGAGTGCTGGGCTGTACAGGAGGTGAGAGCGGATGGCTCAGGCTGTCAGTGGCGCACTGAGCAGCTGAGCCAGCTGTTCTTCCAGGCATCTAGGTGGATCCTGACATTAAAGTCAGGATCTCCCCAAAGCCTGGACCAGCTGAGTGATGTCAGCTGACAGGAGACTTTAGCCTGCTGTTGGCTGAATACGGGTTACATGAGTACAGGACTAAGTGTACTCTTGTGACCCACAGGAGAAGTAGGGCCAAAAGCGTTTTGGCACTATTTCTCCTTTAACTTACACATTAGCTGTCTGTGGGAACTACAATATATGAAATGCTTTTGCAAAGTCCTGGTATACTATATCAACGGCCATTTTTTAGCCTTCTCATAAAAAAAAAAAAAGGGTTTGCTCAACAACTTAAGTCTTTCAAAAATCCATTCTAACTATTGCTTATAATATTTTATAGGTATCCGACTAAAGGAAAAACACCCAAACAGTTGGCATCTCATCCGAAATAGTCAAGTATTTTGAATAGGGAGGAGGGAGGGGATTGTCACAGTGCTTGCAGACAATAATGGAAACCAATATATAAAAAAAAGTATATTAAAAAGTTTAATAAGATTACAGTTAAAAACTAGACTGAGCCACTTGTTCAAAGGTATTCAGCATTTCATGATGAGAGTGGTCATATGGCGAGTGTTCAATTGAAACAGGAAATTCAGTATATTAGCCTGACATGTTTCACCTAAATGACTTCATCAGGGGATATACGAATCAAAAAGTGCCTTTAACTGTACAAAGATACAAAGAAAACAGAATAATTACAATAAATCAAAAAGTTATATAACATTGTATAACAAATAGAATTTACATCACTTGCCAATGCTCTCCCCAAAAGAGGGGGAACCTACCGCTTCAAATCTCCCAAAGCAGACCACCGCCATAAAGGGACCAACCAAAGGGGAAATGAGCCCTGCGCAGCCACAGAGGGCACAATAAGACCAGGCTGGGAAGCGCAACAAAAAGGAAAAAGTAGAAGAACTATATAAATTTCTAAAAATAAAAAAATAAATAAATTTGGCACCAAATTCAAAATACGGTGCCAGAGTGATAGTTATACTAACGAAAAAAAGCTTATGCACAAGCAAAATACTTAAAAGCAAATATGTGCAGAGCATGGGGTGGGGGGTGACTGGGGTATAAGATGAATTGCATCCGGTAAGGGCAAGATAGACAACTCTGTAATGAAAAAAAAAATAAATAAATTGGCAAGTCGTGTAAAGCCTGCTTATAATTATATTTTCTAGCAAAAACTCTTCTATGTGATCCTTTATCAGACTCTCAAGTAGAGCTGCACGATTAATCGTTAAGAATCTAAATTGCAATCTTTTTCCCTTCCCGATCTTCAAAACAGCATGTCACGATTCTTTTGACAAGTGCAGAGAGTTCTCAAAGCTGGAAAAAAAAATAAAAATCCAGGCAGCCTGCCAAGTTTTATCACAACACAGAATAAGTAGAAACAAAGTATCTTTTCGTTCTTTCATCAAAGGTGTTTCTGACATTTGTTGCTTACAAGTAAAAATCATTATTTTCTGCTAGAAAATTACTTGGAACACCCAAATATGATATATATTTTTTTTTTTTAGCAGAGACCCTAGAGAATAAAATGGTGGTTGTTGCAACATTTTATGTCACACTGTATTTGTGCAGCGGTCTTTCAAATGCAATTTTTTTGGAAAACATACACTTTCATGAATTAAAAAAAGAAACGAAACAGTAAAGTTAGCACAATTTTTTTTTGTATAATGTTAAAGATGTTACACCGCGAGAATCGTGATCTTTATTCTAAGCAAAAAAATTGTGATTCTCATTTTAGCCAAAATCGTGCAGCTCTACTCTCAAGTATCTTGCCAACTATAGAAGTTAACTTACCAGTCTGTAGTTACTTTGTAAAGACAATGATCCCTTTTTCAAATACAGGCACCACAATGGACTTGTGCCTTTCCGCAGGTAAGTTAGTCTCTAAAGAGACTAAGTCTCATTAAAAAGTCTCTAAAGATTACAAACAATGGCTTCAAAATAATAACTCTTTTAGGATACTTAGATGTAAGCCATCTGGTCCAGGTGCATTATTAACCTTTATTTTGTCTGTTTCTGGACCATATCAATTTTGAGATATTGTAGTTCTTTAAAAAATTAAAAAAAAAAAATCTGTGTCTGGAGTTGGGCATTAATCAATTACCCCTATAAAGGGGAATCATCACTCAAGCGTGTCTTGGGCAGCACATCAGCAAGTCTAATTAATAAGGATAGCAGTTGGCAATGCCTCACCTCTACACCTGAGACTCAGACGACTGATCTGCAAACATTGTAAAACTTCCTGGTTGTGGCAAAGCTTACCTTTCCCATCCTCCCTCTTGCACATGATGATAGATCAATTGAAAGTTGTAGGAGACTGGGGAATATTGGCTAAATAGAGAATGGGGGAAAAGAGAAGAGGTAGTGAGATCTTATTGTAATCAGGGGATTTCAAAAATTGAAAGTAACCTGATCATGCACCATTGGGAATGGGTATAGTGGGCCTGAGCATAAGTGGCAAACAAAGGGGAAGATGCTGTTGGCTGGTAGAGAAGTAGGTAGAGTGGGAGCTGATTGTGGACAGGAGGGCTAGTCTACACAGTGAGAAGGCTGTTCCTGCAGCGTGCAGGGGAAAAAGGAACAGCAGTTTATCATATTCCACTAGGAAATAATGCAAAGGAGGAACTGGACATGGACTGTAGTGCAAAGAAAGATGGTGCAGACAGGAGGTTGATCATGGAATGAGATAGGAAATGATCTTATCTTGAGGGAGGAATAGCAGTTCAAATTCTATCTCTTGATGCAGCATGTGAAAAAAATTGAAAAGTGAAGAAAAATAAAACAAACATAAAATTATTTTATAAAATTTAGCAGGTACCGATTCCCCCACCCCCCCTTTCCTGCTCAGCCAGCCGTGGCTGCCACAGGAGAACACACACACAGGCAGTGGTGCTGAGACAGGAAGATAGCAGCTGCGGGGAGTTTCCTGCCCCCTCCCTCTCCTCCCTATGCCGAGTGGTGCCCGCTCCTAATTGGCCACCTCAGAGTAAATCAGAGGTAGAACAGAAGGAGATGATCTTGGGACATGTAGTCCTGAAGACAGACGGACCCTTGGTGACCGACAGGGGGGGAACTGCAACCCCAGGAGTCAGAGTATCTGGAGGGGTGTGGGGTCCAGGAGAGGAAAGAAGAGGCTGCCTGGGGACCAGAGAGAAATGAGACCACATGGCAGAGGGACCAGAGAGCAAGAAAAGGGGGAGAAGTCCAGACGGCCTTGTTTGTGAACAGAGTGATCGCTGCTAAGCCAGAGTGGTGACTCTCTCTGCCAGCCAGTTTCCCTCTGGGATGCCAGACCACTGTCACAGACACCCCATGGGCTGTGTGGGTGGCCGTATAGACATTGCTGTGTCGCTGAGCATTCGGGTTGCCAGGCGGGCATCCAAGGTCAGCAGATCCCTCAGGAGCCTGTTCCAGGACATCACTCCCTTTGAACCCCCATGTCAGCTGGATTGGTGAGCAGGCTGAAGCCCACCTTGAGCACATACACTAAAAGAGATGCTGCATGCAGACACCTTTACCATATCTCCTCATCAGAGTTTTCACAGGAGACACTTTACACAAGTTATCCCCTGTTACTGGGCCTTATTGTACAGAGATCTCTTTGGGCCCTTGTTGAGCTAGCTGAAGATACCAGATAACTCCACAGCAAGGATCCCACATTTTTGTCTAATATAAACTCTAATGACTAAGTGCAAAATATTGGCGTGGGAATTAAGGGGGAACTCCCACTTAAAGAGTGTAAAGTTTAAAGTTGCATACTGTTAATAATTGCACTGTACATTTACTGTATGTTCTGTGCCAGTGGTCTCAGGATTTTAGGGGAGTAGATTGACATACAGGAAGTCCCTCTTTCTACCTTTCATGCCTGAGCTCATAAGCCACCTCAGGGCCTGTGGGCTAGTTAAACAGTGATTTACATTACTTTACTTTTATTGCATATTTCTTTGTGGCCTTTTGCCTAGCATCAAAGTTTATTATGGGTAACTACCCATTTCAAACTGTTACTATTTTGTTTAATGCAAAGTCTCTCAGCAAAATACTCTTTGACCTGCTACAGTAAGATGTCCTTTTACCATTGTATTTGCAGTAATATTTGTTTGCCAGGTTTGCCAGAGGGGCTATGACTGTTCTTAGGGTTGAGGGGCAGAACATAGAACCTGAAATTATCAAGCGGCTCCTTCGGGGGTCAAAAAACATCAAAAAACAAAATATCCCATGATGAAAATCCATCCATTTAGCAATGTAGATTATGATGAATGACTTACCGAAACAAAAAAAAATGCCAACACATGTGCTCCCATTCCAGACTTTGCACAAATAACATTTCCACTGCAAGGAACAGATCGTAAACAAAGGGGTGGGGTAGCCTGTGTGATATCATTGATCACATATGGACATAACTGGGGGATCCCTATGACAACACTGACCAAAGCTGGTCATGCATTCTCCCAAAATAAGTGCCAGATGGTAATTCTTAATGGGGGTCTGCTCTGGTATGCATTTTAAGGGGGAACCCCATGGCAAATGAGGGTTTGATATAGATTTTTAAGGGGACCCTGTAAAAAATAAAAAAAGTAATCTTTGACTTTGGACTTAGTATGGATTTTAAGGGGGTAGCCCATTCAACAGAAAAACAAAAACATGATATAGGGTCCCTCTAAAATGAATACCAGACTAATCCGAACATGCAGCTTGGCTAGGCAGAAAGGTGGGGCAGCAAGCATGCACCCCCTCCAACTCCTCAACCATACTAGGCCACTGCCCTCAAAAGCATACCTTACCAAGGGGGCCCCCAAGCATAGCACCTTGTCTCCATGTTGATATGGCAGAGTGCAGGTGGGGGGATTATCGGAATCTAAAAGCCCTCTTTAAAAAAAGCGGGTCTCCATAAATCCAACTCCTCATAAAATGAGTAGGAGTACAAAAAAAAGTTTAATGGCAAATGAACACACCACATGTTTGAAAAAGTCCTTTATTATAAAAAATAAATAAAAATAATGCCCCGTCCAGCGATGCATTGTTAATTGTGTCGTCCTGTACGGTTCAGGAGATATTCACCTTGCATACAGCCACAGACATCAGCGGCGCACGCGCTCTAAAGGCAGATGCTGCCAGAAAATCAGAGCTTCTTGCGAAAAGAGGACTCCCACGCGCATGCGCGGGAGTGACGCCATCGCGACTCCTGCCACTAACAGCGCCGGTGCCACGAACCCAAAAGAAAAGCAGAGGGAACGTGTCAGCTCCCTCAGTGGTGACCGGGAGGCAATGCCCATGCTTCGTTCTAAGGTAAGTATTTCATAATGAGCCAGTATGCGGTGCATACTGGCTCATTATGCCTTTGCCTTACAGGTTTTTTTTTTTGCGGGTATACAACTACTTTAAAATATTGTACAAGAGAATATGAAAACACTGCGCTCTAATAGCAAAAATAAAATATATGTGAGCCAGCAGCTGCATACATTGTGACAAACAATAACTGGTAACTGGGAAAAAAATGCAGCGCTAAGTAGTATTAGGAAGTTAGGGTGTAGTGAAACAATTAAGTAAGAGATGCTGTACTGAACAGTAAAGCATATGTGCAAAAACCATAAGTGAAATGAAATGAACAAACACAGTATAAAGTGTCCACATATGGTAAATGGATGATTCCAAACTCAAATTAATAAGAGGAACTGGTATGGACCAAAAAATGATGTGAAACTAGAAAATAAAATCAATGGTGCACAGTGTGGATCTGTGACTGTGAGTCAACAACGGGGTACAGAACTTCTGTAGCTGTAAACCAACATCTCGATATGGGGCATCAGAATGAAAACATCAGGAAGTAAGATAAGATGGGTACTCTTACCAGATGACGTGGACTCCACTGTCATATGACATGGAGTCAATGGTGCATGGAGCCAAACCTAGGCTGGAAAACGATATCTGGAACGGTGGAACCTCTGTCTCACTTCTCGACTTCTCTGGTGGGGTGAAGAAACATCAGGAAGGGCCGCCAACTGGATATCAGCTAATAGACCTCAAGGATGTGTTCCAAGGAGAAGCCGGGGACAGATTTGATCCAGACCCCGTGATGGAAGTAGGGCTACTGGAAGGCAGTTTCTTGCATCAGTGTAATATGCAAATAAAAAGCTTCTTACATAGTTACATAGTTACATAGTAGGTGAGGTTGAAAAAAGACACAAGTCCATCAAGTCCAACCTATGTGTGTGATTATGTGTCAGTATTACATTACATATCCCTGTATATTGCGGTCATTCAGGTGATTATCTAATAGTTTCTTGAAGCTATCAATGCTCCCCGCTGAGACCACCGCCTGTGGAAGGGAATTCCACATCCTTGCCGCTCTTACAGTAAAGAACCCTCTACGTAGTTTAAGGTTAAACCTCTTTTCCTCTAATTGCAATGAGTGGCCACGAGTCTTATTAAACTCTCTTCTGCGAAAAAGTTTTATCCCTATTGTGGGGTCACCAGTACAGTATTTGTAAATTGAAATCATATCCCCTCTCAAGCGTCTCTTCTCCAGAGAGAATAAGTTCAGTGCTCGCAACCTTTCCTCATAACTAAGATCCTCCAGACCCTTTATTAGCTTTGTTGCCCTTCTTTGTACTCGCTCCATTTCCAGTACGTCCCTCCTGAGGACTGGTGCCCAGAACTGGACAGCATACTCCAGGTGCGGGCGGACCAGAGTCTTGTAGAGCGGGAGAATTATCGTTTTATCTCTGCAGTTGATCCCCCTTTTAATGCATGCCAATATTCTGTTTGCTTTATTAGCAGCAGCTTGGCATTGCATGCCGTTGCTGAGCCTATCATCCACTAGGACCCCCAAGTCCTTTTCCATCCTAGATTCCCCCAGAGGTTCTCCCCCCAGTGTATAGATTGCATTCATATTTTTGACACCCAAATGCATTATTTTACATTTTTCTACATTGAACCTCATTTGCCATGTAGTCGCCCACCCCATTAATTTGTTCAGGTCTTTTTGCAAGATTTCCACATCCTGCTGAGAAGTTATTGCCCTGCTTAGCTTAGTATCATCTGCAAATACAGAGATGGAACTGTTTATCCCATCCTCCAGGTCATTTATGAACAAATTAAATAGGATTGGTCCCAGCACAGAACCCTGGGGGACCCCACTACCCACCCCTGACCATTCTGAGTACTCCCCATTTATCACCACCCTCTGAACACGCCCTTGTAGCCAGTTTTCAATCCATGTACTCACCCTATGGTCCATGCCAACGCACCTTATTTTGTACAGTAAACGTTTATGGGGAACTGTGTCAAATGCTTTTGCAAAATCCAGATACACCACGTCTACGGGCCTTCCTTTATCTAGATGGCAACTCACCTCCTCATAGAAGGTTAATAGATTGGTTTGGCAAGAACGATTCTTCATGAATCCATGCTGATTACTGCTAATGATATCATTCTTATTACTAAAATCTTGTATATAGTCCCTTATCATCCCCTCCAAGAGTTTACATACTATTGATGTTAGGCTAACTGGTCTGTAATTCCCAGGGATGTTTTTTGGGCCCTTTTTAAATATTGGTGCTACATTGGCTTTTCTCCAATCAGCTGGCACCATTCCAGTCAATAGACTGTCTGTAAAAATTAGGAACAACGGTCTGGCAATCACCTGACTGAGTTCCCTAAGTACCCTCGGATGCAAGCCATCTGGTCCCGGTGATTTATTAATGTTAAGTTTCTCAAGTCTAATTTTAATTTCGTCCTCTGTTATAGCTTCTGCATAGTGCAGGTAAACCAGGGATTTTTATTTCTAAAAATACCATACAAAAAATGGATAAAAGTGGTCACTAATTGAAATAAAATCTTAGCAGCGTAAAGAAGGGGAGCTCGACCGACGCGTTTCGACCAAGGGGGTCTTCAACAGGGGCATGAGCTTCTCCCTTCACGCTGCTCCTATATATAAATATCTAATCCAATAAGATAACCCCTATAGCCAATCACAGTGGAGCTACAAAGGTCAAGTAATCAGGAACTGGATCCTGTTGATCGCTAGACCAATCAGAATCATGAATAAAACAGCCGGTGAGTGTAGGACCCAATAGCGCAGTCTAATAGTGAGACTGATGCCTGGAGACCTCCCCACCGCATGGCAAACAATAGTGGACATCACTTCCTGGGAATGCATCACTTCCTGGTCATGTGATGTGGTGTGAAGGGGCGGTGTCCCGGCTCCCTGACCCAGTCAACAACCACCAAAAGGTGCACAGGATGGGAGAGGGTAGTCACGGAAACCGAATCTCCTCAGCTCAAGTCCCGATCACATGATCGGATCTGGTGCTGTCACATGGCTAAAAACATCAATGTGAAAATCAACAATAATAATGGCAAACACTAGATGGCAGCACTAAAGTGAAATAGTGCTAGCAAGTGGTGATAAACCAAAACAGAAAATAAGCATTACTGAACAATACTAAGCAGCATTACCTAAATCGGACACAAGATGTCCCAAATAGATCTATACCAGTACATACAAAATATACATAGCAATGAAAGAAAAAATTATAAAAATATTAACATGGCTGTTAGGTAATCTATTACAAATAATCAATATATTGAATTGAATAAATTAATAAATAATAAATGTAATTTCCCAATATAAGAATAAAAACATGGAACAAATTGGTATTGTAAGGAAAAGAAATAAATGAAAAAAGACACTAATAATAACGCAATAATGAATCAGCAAAAAAAAAAAAAAAAAAAAGGGGGGGGGGGGCAAATGGAACACCCATACCTTAAAGGGACATAAAAAATGAACAAGCAGAAATGAAAAAATCGTACATGAAAAATACATGACTACTAGGATGTATTGATAAACGAGTTGAGGTCCCACTCGACGTTCATCCCAAACGGAAAGAAGGACCTCAACTCATAGATCCAGTAGGTTTCGAGGCGTGATACGCCACGTAATCGCGATTCACCCCTCCAGTGTGGGACAAATCTGTCTATGACCTGGAAGAGGGTGCCTGAAGGGTCTCTATTATGATGTTGCAAATAGTGTCTCGGTACCGTATGTTTGCTCTTTCCCCCTTTAATGCCGGTGATATGCTCATTGACACGAATGGAGAAGGTCCTGATGGTACGTCCGACATATTGTTTATGACAAGGATATGTTATCAAATAAACAATATATTGAGATACACATGTGGCAAACTCCTTCATGTGATATACACGAGATGTTACTGTGGATGTAAAGGTCAGTAGCTTTTGTCTGCCTGCACTATTGTGGTGGCATACATTGCACTTACGGCAAGGGTAAAAACCCTTGCAGTCTTGGAAGAAGGATATCTTTTTGGGTGGATTGATAACATTAGGGGCAATCTGCCCCTGAATGGATCGTGCACCTCTAAAAATCACTGGTGCTCGTTTGGGAAGAACGGGACCCAATAGTCTATCATTCAAAAGCACCCTCCAATGTTTCTTAAGGATGTTTTTGACCTGTTTAGACTGTATAGAATGCGTGGTGGTGAAAGCCCACTTAAAACTAGAGTCTGAGGTATTTTTGGGACGCTCCGTCAATGTGGCCGTTCTCTCCACAGCCAAGACGGCATTAATCTCCTCATCCAAATGGTCTAGTCCATAACCCTTTTCAAGAAATCTTTTCTTGAGCAACTGTGATTGGACTAAAAAATCTGATGTTTTGCTACAGTTGCGGCGTAGCCTAAGGAATTGGCCACGTGGGATTGCTTTAAGTCATTGTTCTTGATGGCAACTCTCGACCGGAATGTACCCATTCCGGTCGGTGGGTTTGAAATAGGTTTTGAATTCCAAGTGGTCCTCCATGGCCATAATCTCTAAATCAAGGAAATGAACATGAGAGGAGCTGGCCTCATAGCTTAGGGAGATACCCCTATCATTGGAGTTTAGGATGGTCATATAGTCATCCAGGGACTGGCGATCTCCATCCCATAGGAGGAGGATGTCATCTATGTACCTGGCCCAGAGGACTAACTCCGGCCTCCGGTCAACATAGACGACATCCTCCTCCCATTGTGCCATAAAAAGATTGGCGAGGCTGGGCGCGAATGTAGCGCCCATAGCCACGCTTCTCTTCTGTAGGAAGAACTGGTTCTGAAACCAGAAGTAATTGTGCCGAGTGGCAAAACGCAACAGTTGCATAATAAAGTTACGCTGTAGGAGGGGAAGTTGGGAATCCCTAGACAAAAAACTCTCGACCGCTTCAAAACCAAGCCGATGGGGTATGCATGTATAAAGTGCCGCCACATCGGCTGTGGCAAGGAGCATCCCTTTTTTGAAAGGCGTGGATTCTAAAAGTTTGATGGTGTCCCTCGTATCCTTTAAATACGAAGCGGTAGATCTAACCAGTGGTTGTAAATAGTGGTCCACGTATCATTTAGGGATTCTGAACAAAAAAGAAAAAAGCTTTTTGGTCCCCCTTGCTCCTCGTATCCCTACAATTTATTATCTTCCCAAGATCCATAAGGACCCAGTCAATCCCCCTGGCCGACCCATAGTCAGCGGGATTGACTCGGTCACAGCTCGAATTGGTAAATACGTGGACCACTATTTACAACCACTGGTTAGATCTGCCGCTTCGTATTTAAAGGAAACGAGGGACACCATCAAACTTTTAGAATCCACGCCTTTCAAAAAAGGGATGCTCCTTGCCACAGCCGATGTGGCGGCACTTTATACGTGCATACCCCATCGGCTTGGTTTTGAAGCGGTCGAGAGTTTTTTGTCTAGGGATTCCCAACTTTCCCTCCTACAGCGTAACTTTATTATGCAACTGTTGCGTTTTGCCACTCGGCACAATTACTTCTGGTTTCAGAACCAGTTCTTCCTACAGAAGAGAAGCGTGGCTATGGGCGCTACATTCGCGCCCAGCCTCGCCAATCTTTTTATGGCACAATGGGAGGAGGATGTCGTCTATGTTGACCGGAGGCCGGAGTTAGTCCTCTGGGCCAGGTACATAGATGACATCCTCCTCCTATGGGATGGAGATCGCCAGTCCCTGGATGACTATATGACCATCCTAAACTCCAATGATAGGGGTATCTCCCTAAGCTATGAGGCCAGCTCCTCTCATGTTCATTTCCTTGATTTAGAGATTATGGCCATGGAGGACCACTTGGAATTCAAAACCTATTTCAAACCCACCGACCGGAATGGGTACATTCCGGTCGAGAGTTGCCATCAAGAACAATGGCTTAAAGCAATCCCACGTGGCCAATTCCTTAGGCTACGCCGCAACTGTAGCAAAACATCAGATTTTTTAGTCCAATCACAGTTGCTCAAGAAAAGATTTCTTGAAAAGGGTTATGGACTAGACCATTTGGATGAGGAGATTAATGCCGTCTTGGCTGTGGAGAGAACGGCCACATTGACGGAGCGTCCCAAAAATACCTCAGACTCTAGTTTTAAGTGGGCTTTCACCACCACGCATTCTATACAGTCTAAACAGGTCAAAAACATCCTTAAGAAACATTGGAGGGTGCTTTTGAATGATAGACTATTGGGTCCCGTTCTTCACGAATGAGCACCAGTGATTTTTAGAGGTGCACGATCCATTCAGGGGCAGATTGCCCCTAATGTTATCGATCCACCCAAAAAGATACCCTTCTTCCAAGACTGCAAGGGTTTTTACCCTTGCCGTAAGTGCAATGTATGCCACCACAATAGTGCAGGCAGACAAAAGCTACTGACCTTTACATCCACAGTAACGTCTCGTGTATATCACATGAAGGAGTTTGCCACATGTGCATTGTGTATATCACATGAAGGAGTTTGCCACATGTGCATCTCAATATATTGTTTATTTGATAACATGTCCTTGTCATAAACAATATGTCGGACGTACCATCAGGACCTTCTCCATTCGTGTCAATGAGCATATCACCGGCATTAAAGGGGGAAAGAGCAAACATACGGTACCGAGACACTATTTGCAACATCATAATAGAGACCCTTCAGGCACCCTCTTCCAGGTCATAGACAGATTTGTCCCACACTGGAGGGGTGAATCGCGAATGGTCAGGGGTGGGTAGTGGGGTTCCCCAGGGTTCTGTGCTGGGACCAATCCTATTTAATTTGTTTATAAATGATCTGGAGGATTGGATAAACAGTTCAATCTCTGTATTTGCAGACGATACTAAGCTAAGCAGGGCAATAACTTCTCCGCAGGATGTGGAAACCTTGCAAAAAGACCTGAACAAATTAATGGGGTGGGCGACTACATGGCAAATGAGGTTCAATGTAGAAAAATGTAAAATAATGCATTTGGGTGGCAAAAATATGAATGCAATCTATACACTGGGGGGAGAACCTCTGGGGGAATCTAGGATGGAAAAGGACCTGGGGGTCCTAGTAGATGATAGGCTCAGCAATGGCATGCAATGCCAAGCTGCTGCTAATAAGGCAAACAGAATATTGGCATGTATTAAAAGGGGGATCAACTCCAGAGATAAAACGATAATTCTCCCGCTCTACAAGACTCTGGTCCGGCCGCACCTGGAGTATGCTGTCCAGTTCTGGGCACCAGTCCTCAGGAAGGATGTACTGGAAATGGAGCGAGTACAAAGAAGGGCAACAAAGCTAATAAAGGGTCTGGAGGATCTTAGTTATGAGGAAAGGTTGCGAGCGTTGAACTTATTCTCTCTGGAGAAGAGACGCTTGAGAGGGGATATGATTTCAATTTACAAATACTGTACTGGTGACCCCACAATAGGGATAAAACTTTTTCGCAGAAGAGAGTTTAATAAGACTCGGGGCCACTCATTACAATTAGAAGAAAAGAGGTTTAACCTTAAACTACGTAGAGGGTTCTTTACTGTAAGAGCGGTAAGGATGTGGAATTCCCTTCCACAGGCGGTGGTCTCAGCGGGGAGCATTGATAGCTTCAAGAAACTATTAGATAATCACCTGAATGACCGCAACATACAGGGATATGTAAGGTAATAGTGACACATAATCACACACATAGGTTGGACTTGATGGACGTGTGTCTTTTTTCAACCTCACCTACTATGTAACTTTGTGGCGTATCACGCCTCGAAACCTACTGGATCTACGAGTTGAGGTCCTTCTTTCCGTTTGGGATGAACGTCGAGTGGGACCTCAACTCGTTTATCAATACATCCTAGTAGTCATGTATTTTTCATGTACGATTTTTTCATTTCTGCTTGTTCATTTTTTATGTCCCTTTAAGGTATGGGTGTTCCATTTGCCCTCCCCCCCTTCCCCTTTTTTTTTTTTGCTGATTCATTATTGCGTTATTATTAGTGTCTTTTTTCATTTATTTCTTTTCCTTACAATACCAATTTGTTCCATGTTTTTATTTTCTAATTTTCCAATCTTATATTGGGAAATTACATTTATTATTTATTAATTTATTCAATTCAATATATTGATTATTTGTAATAGATTACCTAACAGCCATGTTAATATTTTTATAATTTTTTCTTTCAATGCTATGTATATTTTGTATGTACTGGTATAGATCTATTTGGGACATCTTGTGTCCGATTTAGGTAATGCTGCTTAGTATTGTTCAGTAATGCTTATTTTCTGTTTTGGTTTATCACCACTTGCTAGCACTATTTCACTTTAGTGCTGCCATCTAGTGTTTGCCATTATTATTGATGATTTTCACATTGATGTTTTTAGCCATGTGACAGCACCAGATCCGATCATGTGATCGGGACTTGAGCTGAGGAGATTCGGTTTCCGTGACTACCCTCTCCCATCCTGTGCACCTTTTGGTGGTTGTTGATTGGGTCAGGGAGCCGGGACACCGCCCCTTCACACCACATCACATGACCAGGAAGTGATGCATTACCAGGAAGTGATGTCCACTATTGTTTGACCAGGAAGTGATGCATTACCAGGAAGTGATGTCCACTATTGTTTGCCATGCGGTGGGGAGGTCTCCAGGCATCAGTCTCACTATTAGACTGTGCTATTGGGTCCTACACTCACCGGCTGTTTTATTCATGATTCTGATTGGTCTAGCGATCAACAGGATCCAGTTCCTGATTATTTGACCTTTGTAGCTCCACTGTGATTGGCTATAGGGGTTATCTTATTGGATTAGATATTTATATATAGGAGCAGCGTGAAGGGAGAAGCTCATGCCCCTGTTGAAGACCCCCTTGGTCGAAACACGTCGGGCGATCTCCCCTTCTTTACACTGCTTAGATTTTATTTCAATTAGTGATCACTTTTATCCATTTTTTGTATGGTATTTTTAGAAATAAAAATCCCTGGTTTACCTGCACTATGCAGAAGCTTTTTATTTTTTATTTGCATATTACCCCGATGCAAGAAACTGCCTTCCAGTAGCCCTACTTCCATCACGGGGTCTGGATCAAATCTGTCCCCGGCTTCTCCTTGGAACACATCCTTGAGGTCTATTGGCTGATATCCAGTTGGCGGCCCTTCCTGATGTTTCTTCACCCCACTAGAGAAGTCGAGAAGTGAGACAGAGGTTCTACCGTTCCAGATATCGTTTTCCAGCCTAGGTTTGGCTCCATGCACCATTGACTCCATGTCATATGACAGTGGAGTCCACGTCATCTGGTAAGAGTACCCATCTTATCTTACTTCCTGATGTTTTCATTCTGATGCCCCATATCGAGATGTTGGTTTACAGCTACAGAAGTTCTGTACCCCGTTGTTGACTCATTTTCTAGTTTCACATCATTTTTTGGTCCATACCAGTTCCTCTTATTAATTTGAGTTTGGAATCATCCATTTACCATATGTGGACACTTTATACTGTGTTTGTTCATTTCATTTCACTTATGGTTTTTGCACATATGCTTTACTGTTCAGTACAGCATCTCTTACTTAATTGTTTCACTACACCCTAACTTCCTAATACTACTTAGCGCTGCATTTTTTTTCCCAGTTACTTTAAAATATTTCAGCAGGCAGTGAGCTAGCGACTGCTAAGATGCAGGCATGTGGCTATGCTTCCCCTGCGTCATGTTTTCTTTTGGTCCACCTTCTGTTAGCACCTGATTTAAACCACAGAGGCCCTGCACCCGGTACTTGTGAAATGTTTTCCCATGTGCCTTTCTATCTGCCATTATCTATATCTGATCTGCCTGTGTACTGACCTATGCCTGTATTTTGCACAAGTTTCTGCCTGCCACCTGGAATGATCTTTTGCCTGTTTACTGACTTTGTCTCTGCCAGCTACCGAGAATGACCTCATACCTGTTTAGTGACCATATCTCTGCCTGCTGTCTGGAGTGACCTCTTACCCATTTACTGACCACATTTTTGCCTGCTGCCTGGACTGGCCTATCTGCATGCATGATCTTCTGATTACAATCCAGCTGAAGCACCACGCCTGCCTTCTTTTGTGGACACCTGTATCTCCATGAATGAACAAAACTCTTTGCTATACCTTTGTTCTGCTTCCTGTGCTACTTGGTCAGAGAATATAGCATTGTGTAGTAAGTCTTCGGCAACTAAGTACTGGTAGGGCTGCTTGCTTTTAGGGAACGGATCTTCTATAGGTGAAGCTACAATATCCAGCTATATTCTCTGATTATTTATATGAGCATTTTAGTTGTCTTGAGTGACACCAAGGACTTGGGGTTCTCTGCCCCAGGCAATTTGTGGCGAATAGACTCCGTTGTGCTGAAATGCCTGCACAAGGATCTCAGGATTTGGGCGATGAAGCAGAGGGACCATTACTGGGTGACTAACTTTTTAGATCACTAATAAAAGGGGAAAATAGTAAATCACATGCTAACATCCCAAAGGGAGAAAATAATGTGCCATTTGAAAAAGGTGCTGTGGAAGCACCTTTTGACCACATTTCCAGATACGCCATGCCCAGTTTGCATAAGGAGAAGCAGTGGTAACTGTCTCAGCAGCACTTCTAAGTAATTTTTACAACCACAGCCAACAGGCCTGGCAGCAGTCACAGGCAACGTCTGAACCATACAAAGTGAGGACCTATGGACTTTTGGCTATCCAAGGTGGACCACTGGCCAGAGCTAGCCCTGTACGTGCTGGACCTTTTGGCTTAACTTATGGCCTAAAGAGGGCCTTTAGTAGACCAGACAGTTTCTTGACAGAGATGAACCAGCAGCAATAATTACAAAACTCCTGCAGCTGATTATAACAACTAAACTTTTCCTAGTAAAAAAGATACCTCACATCATTATCAACTACTGCCACCGCTGTTGACCTGCCGCCATTTCCAGCTTCTGCCACCTCTACTGGCCATTCACCATTACTCGCTCCTACCACCTTTGCTAGCTACCACTGATATCCGTTTCTGCCACCTGTCCTGGCCTACTGCTACCACCATTACCAGCTTTTTTTTTTTTTTTTTTTTTTTTTTTTTTTTTTTACTTCTGCTGGCTTACCTGGCAGTTTTACTCACTCCTGCCACCTCTGCTGGCCCACCTTTTTTACAAGTGCCTGCCACTTCTTCTATCCTGCCACTGCCACTATTAACAGCTCCCACCAGTGCATTACCAGTTCTTGGCACCATTACCAGCTCCTGCCACTTTTGTTTGCCAGCCAACAGTACTGGTCTGCCACTCTTAGCTTCCCAGCTTCTGTCACCTCTGCTAGTCTGCCAGTATTCCCACTTCCTGCAGTGACTCTACCCCTATTCTGGTGCTTCGTCACTTTTATATTTTTTATATATATATATATATATATATATATATATATATATATATATATATATATATATATATATATATATATATATATATATATATATATATTGAATTTCATGTTGGAAAAATTGTGTAAGAAAGTCTGTGTAAAGTTTGTGAAAGTTGTCCACAAATCTGTGAACAAAAAACAATCCGTGCAATCTTTAATCTTCTTATTATGAGCTTGTGGATGCCACCACACCGTTCATATATGTGAATCTGCTCACCTCTAAATTGATCTCTAAATCATAGGAGGTCTAAACAGGCACAATGTTAACGCTGATGAAGATGATAGCATACACTTCCAGCACCATGGATCACTGCAAAGCACTAATCCACTACCACCAAGGAGGCTAAGTCCATATCCAATGCCCCTCCATACAATGATACCACATATAATGCTCTCAGTTTAAATTATTTTTTATTAAACACATAAGTGTGCCAATCTACTCACATTAAAAATGAAACATAGTCAGCATGTAAGTCATAATGTATCTGCTCCCTTAAGAACCAGAATCATTAAAGCCAAAGAATAGACAGAAAACCAGCGCAAGTAATTCCAATACAGCATGGCTGCTGATAGACGTGATGACATCACTCTGGTAGGTTCCATCTTTACACGTTATGTCCTTGAGTGGGGGCTTTATCAGAGGATCCTTCTGATAAGGGCCCCACCCAGGGACGTAATCCATAAGGGTAAAGCCTACCAAAGTAATGTCACCACACCTATCAATAGCCACTTAGCCTTGGAATTACACAATAAAAAAAAATTATAATCTGGCAGTTGTATAAGGATGGGGTGAGTTCAGTGAGGGCACTGTTGTTTTTAGCAAGACCAAAGACTCAGGATTCTCTGCTGCTAACAATGTGTGGCAAATGGGTTATTTTATGCTGAATGCCTTCACAGGGACCCCAGGATTCAGGGCATGCAAGTGAGGGACCATTATTAGATGACCATCCTTTTGGATCCCTGGTAAAATGAGGAAAATGGCAGCTACAAAGTCTCCATAGACTTGTGGATATTACCCTCCTGGGTCTTTGCAGGAATCAGGCAACTCCTCCAGCACTCTCTTTTAACCACTGTATATTCACTCCTCATATCTCTTACATGGGGACAGAAGGGGAGCCCACATAGTATAATATCATTTTATTAAAATAAATTCATTTAAAATGCCAAAGTTACACTGACTTGAACAAAGTTAAAAATATCGCTATGAGACCAGAAAACACCACCACGGCGTGTGTTTCACTGGCCGGAAATGCATTTCGCCAACCAATCAGGCATCCTCTGAAGAATTTTAGAATATATTATACTATGTGGGCTCCCCTTCTGTCCTCTTGTATGAAATCTGAGGAGTGAATACACAGCGGTTAAAAGAGAGTTCTGGAGGAGTGGAGGAGCTGCCTGATTCCTGCAAAGACCCGGGAGGGTAATATCCACAAGCCCATGGAGACTCTGTAGCTGAAAGGCACAAAGTAAAAGAGGTCTGGTGAGTGTTACAAGACACAGAGTGGTGTATGTGGCACAGAAAGTGTATAAGCCACACGGAGGCACTTTATATATGCACATAGGAGTTGCACTGCAGCACTTTGGATATGGAGCACTATAAGAAGAATCTTTGAAGCACTTTAAAAAAAAATGATATTCTCACATATGGACATTTATTATTTGGACTTTCAACAGCAGTATTGTATGATGGTACATTTAATTTTCTGCATGTATTTTTTGAATGAGTTCTATTTTGACTCCAACTGTTGTAATAGTGACTTATCCCTTGCTGAGACCTCTATGCATAGCCTGCATAAGCAGATACAATCACTGCGGATAGTTCTTATCAGATAGCTTGAACTCACCAGACACCGATTCTTCCATAAGCATGGGTTTTATTGCAAGCAGGAGATTACAGCAGACAACAAAATGTGGCAGATGAATGAAAGACGGTATCTGCAGGTCAAAACATGGTAATGTGTTCCCGAATTCGAGCAGATGGCATTAGACCTATACAGAAATGCTCATCTCTTCCTGCTTCTCTGTCTTGTGAGGAACAAGAAATACATCATAATGTAGCAGGGGCCACAGATAATAAACAGAAAGGGATGGTGCTACAACTTGTCAGAAACCATGAATCAGACTGAGACAGAAGTACAGTTAAATCACACTTGTTTAATAATAATAAAAAAAGATAAACAGAGTAAACGTAGTCAAAACATAGCCAGAGTTCAGGAACCGGAATGTATAGTCAGACAAGCCAAAACGTCAGGGAGGCAGAGAACAGCGTAGTAGAACAGCAAGCAGAATCTGGAGCCGGAAGGATTGTCAGCCAAGCAAGTCATAATAGGAACAAAGGAGAGCATCTCTAGAGATGTGACCAAGGTGAAGGCAGAGATCATATGGACTGGACGGCTTAGGTAGGCAGGACTGACAAGCAGGATATTATCAACAGGTGAGTCACTGTGGAGAGATAGAAGCTGGCAATTAGCCGACAGCTGAACGGCTAGCTCATAGAAGGAAGGGCTGTTCCCAGCCCTGACAGTACCCCCTCCTCAATGACCCCTCCCCCTCAGAGGACCACCAGGCTTGAGGGGAAAACATGGAATGGAAATCTCCTCTGTGGACAGGGGCATGTACATGCGAGGATGAGACCCAAGAGCGTTCCTCCGGACCGTACACTTTCCAATGCACCAGGTACTGTATACACCCACTGAACCTACGGGAGTCAACAATGGACTGTACTTCATACTCCTCATGGTTTTTTAACCTGTACAGGGTGAGGACGGGGCACCGAGGTGGTAAAGCGGTTGCAGACCAAAGGTTTCTATAAGGAGACATGAAATACATTTGAGATAAACATATTAGAAGGAAGGTCTAATGCGTAAGCCACTGAGTTAATCCTGCGAAGAATAAACCGAGGTGCGAACTTCAGAGGGAACACGAAGTCGGAGGTTGTGAGATGACAGCCAGACCCCATCGCCAACCTGGTAGGAAGGCGCAGGCAGGCGTCTGCGCTCAACATGGAGTCTGTACCTATCATTAGCATTTACGAGGTACTCATAATGGCCTGTTATGTTATTAAATGCAGTTTTCCATTCGTTGCCCTCCTTAATCCTCACGAGATTGTATGCCCCTCTAAAATCAAGCTTTGTGAAAACCGTTGCTCCCTTGAGGCGGTCAAATAACTCTGTAATCAACGGAACCGAATAGGCATTCTTAATTGTGAAACGATTGAGACCCCTATAATCAATACAAGGTCTCAGTTCACCACTCTTCTTCTTCACAAAGAAACCAGCACCAGCAGGAGATGAGGATTTGCGGATGAAACCTTGAGAAAGTGCGTCTGCAACATACTCCTCCATGGCCTTATCCTCCAAGCCCGACAAAGGGTAAACCCGGACACAAGGGGGTATGGCACCAGGTTGAAGGTCATGTGCGCAATCATATGATCGGTGTGAAGGCAAACTACCGGTTTGACCTTTGTCAAGCTGGTAGCAAACCACCAGCAATCAAACAACAATAAACTTCTGCTCTACCAAGCCTTCCTGTGTCCATAGACTGACCAGTCCTTGGTCTTGTAGTAAGCGCCTTTACAAACGCAAATCCTTTACATCCAACATCAGGGGATGAGCAGCCATGCTCCTAGATGTCTCCTCACATGGAGACACACTCTCTCTCCCAGAGCTAGGACCAGCTGTCTTAATCAAGACCTGAAAAGAAAACCTTAAACTGCGGTCCACGGACTTGGAAGTCTGTCCCAACTGGATCTCTATCAGACTCCCAATAAAACCAGCCCCGGAATGGACTTTACCAATACAGGGTAAAGAACTATCCTTTACCCTAAAGTCTTTGCTGGAATTATCTTAGATTGCAAATCTAACAATCCGTGGAGGAACATATATCCCCATCAATCACTTTTCCTGTAAATTTTAACCTGTTTTACAGGCACCACGCTACATATCCCCCCCCCCCCCTCTGCTCAAACTCAGGGTTGAGAAATTTGGGCAAACAGACTGTAAACTCTTGTATTTTCCTCCTTATTTTGGGCCATCCATTTGAGAGGGCATGGTCTGTTAGGAGCCCAAACTGTCGCCTCAACCGACATTATTTTAAACTTTGCTTACTTAAACTGTGACGGCTAGACATTCCCTTTCTACAATGGCACATCTTTTTTTAGCAGGGGTCAATTTTCTGTTTAAGAATGCTATGGGGTGTTCCTCCCCAATCACCACTTGGGACACCACTGCACCTAATCCCACTTCTGAAGCATCCATCTGCACTACAAATTCCTGGGTGATTAAGATAGGTCTATTACACAGGGCTGTCTTTAGGTTCTGTAAAGATTTCTCAGCTTCTGGGGACCAAGTTACCCCTGAGGACTTTCCCCCCTTGGTAAGATCTGTAAGGGAAGAAACACCTGCACCCACCATAGCAGTTGGGACACATCTGTGCTGGCCATCAGCCATGTAGGCCCAACCCTTTTTCCGGGTGTGCTTCCAGGTATATTCCACCTTGGATCTTAACCGGGTCCTATAATTCCTTATACTCTGCCTTCCCTCTCTTCTCTTGGGATTCCTAGGCTTACTCTCTTTTCTTGGGGGAACTCTACCTTCCTTGATCTGTGTTGGCAATGTTTATACCTCACTTAAATGATTAACGATACATAAAATAAGTGATTAAAACCCTTGTCTATATAAGAATTAAAAACAAACGATAACGGTGCAAAAAAAGATAAACAATTACATTTATACAGAAAAAAACGTTATAATAATTAGAAATTATCAAATATCTCAAGTGATATTACAGGTACAGTATTGCCAGGCTACAAAGATAATTTAGGCCAAACTCAGATATGGTTACAATGGACATACACAGGCTATCAATATTATAAGAAAAATCCTAGGATAGAAAAGGTTAAGGAAAAAGTAGAGAGATAAGAGAATACTTTACACAGACATCCTGTCGTCTCGATGGTCTGGAGTTGAACAGAGAACTTCAACCAGCTCCCCCCTATTTTATATTCATTCTCCACCAATCAACAAATGAAACACGTTAATTGGTTCAGAGTTGCATCAAATTCTGATTGGCTACCTCTGAAGCCTCCTAAATGTTCATTGGTTCAGAGTTGCCTCAAATTCTGATTGGCTACCTCTGAAGCTTCCTAAATGTTCATGCTCAGGTTTTAAGGTTCCGGTGCCTTCAGGTCTATGATTTAATAAACAACTCCTTTGATCCCCAGCCCAAACAGTTCTGACATTTGCATGTCAATGGCCCCTGGTGAGATGGAACCTCAACGTCTACAAAGGCTCTATATATATCTTTTGGGTCCAAACGTTCCGGTAAGCCTCTCCATTATCGGTTCCTTTCATCATAGATGTCACATGCACATCAAATCACACTTATGAAGTCATATTTGTATTGAGGATTGTCACTTATCTATAGAAGTCACATATCCACTGAGGACTTTTTATTTTGTTGGATGAATTATGTTTTTGCTGACAATCTGTTTTTGAGTTTACTTTGATGATGTAATGGTCTTCTCAGACTACTTTTATCCATTCTGATATTAGCGCTACACCTATTTTGTTTTTTGATTTATGCACATATCATACTGTCCGACCGATGGCTCTGACTTTTTCTGTCGGAAAGTCCAGCCATGTGTATGCGGCTTTACTCAGCATGGCTAGCAATTGTTTGGCCCAGCTGTCCCAGTCCATCGTGGTTCCCTCTTGGGCATTCCACAGCGTTGCATCACCTGCTGTAGAAGGCCGCACAGGAACCTGGCATTCATTAGCCACAACTGCACATTTGTCACTTTACATATCATTTTGTGACACCACACTTTTACCAAGGTTGCATTGGGGTGATGCTTCCTCACCTAAAGTCAGGTTGCAGTACACCATTTTGACCACCTTTCTCTGGTGGCGCTACGGACACATCCAGCTTTGCACACTTAGCTTTTGCAGGCTGAATTAACCCCTTGCCCACTGGGTTACACTTAGGGTTGTGGGGCTGCGCCCACACACTCTCACTATGTGACTCAGTCATGACATTACAGGAAACACATTTTCAACGTCATCATCACCAATAACATCACATTGGCCAACGCTATTGTCAGCATGACCATCAATATTCTCATTACATGGAAACATAGCTGCTGCTTTTGTGGGTTGTCTATGAGCCACCACAACCTGAGTGACTCCTCACAGCGCCCGCTCTCTGTAAAGGGGCACTCTTATCTACTTGGGCAGCTCCATAGCTGACCTGGGAAACTCTCATCTCCGTCACTGCGGGCTTCTTGTAAATTTCCCTGGGCAACTCTGCAGCACCTATCACTAGGGAACATGGCACAAGAACAGTTTTGGTCACCCCTAGTTTAACTTCTCCAGCACTCTGCTGGATTATAGCAGGCACATACATAGTCCCCATGTTCTTTCCAGTCTTTAGCCCTGCAGCTAGTTGGGCTTTACGTGGTGCCTCCCCACTGCTCTGGGTAGCATACTGCAGCAAGTCTGTCCATTTGCACTGCGGATCTCCCCGCTGGACACACTCCCATTTCACTAGGTTCAGTCTCCTAAATTGAAACAGTCTTCCCATTTTCCTCCCATTTTCAGTGGCTGGCATGATAGCCTTCACTTGACCGCGCTGTCTCTCAGCTGCATCCATACTAGCCACTGCCTCTGTGTGGCCACAGGATGACACCGCAGCCTTTCCAGACTCTTCAGCGGTTTTCCATAACCTTGGGCAAGTAAAGATTCCATGTCCCGCTTGGCCACACTCCACGCATGGTATTGGACCTTTAGCTTTACTTTCTGGCCAACTCCTCAATGCCAGGCTCTTTGTTGTCATGGGATACCACTGGTCATGACCATCAGCAGACAGACTCCTTGGATCCACAGCATCCCTGTGGTCCTGGAGGTGGCTTCCATGGATGACCATAATCTTTTCCACCTGCTGTTGTCTAGCTGGCTTCCTGTTGCCAGAGACAACCTCTCTAACTTCCCTTTTAACTGGGGGTGACATGATTAATTTACCCCAGGTTACAGAGATTTCACATTCAGAAGAATTCTTTGGTGCGGCTGGGGCATGTGGTGAAATACCCTCTAGCCACAGTAGCCATTCCCTGACTTTAGCAAGGATTGCTTCCTTTTTCTGTTTTGACCGCCCCATCCTTGCGCACAGCAACTTGTAACAGTTCACAGAGAAAAAAAAATGTATATGTTTGATTCTCCTTTCACAGGTACACAACCTGCATGCCACAGTCCATCAAATGAAATTCTGCGCAATGCTGTTTGCCTGGCTGCCACACACGGCTAGCAGTAGTTCGTGATGCGACTCACCATGGAGCAAGGACCCGGATTCTACCATCTACATGCCCGCATTCAAGCGCCACTTGTAGCATGGGGGATTGTTCAGCTCAGTGGTAGATGTGTTTTCATGTAGTGAGTCCACATCAGACAGGCGTTTATAGTTAAGGGCCTGGTAGCCCACGTTTATTAAATGATAAAAACGAAACAAAAGTTCACTCAGGAATCTCACGCAGGAGTTTAAACGTCATTCAGGCACAATTGAAAATACAAGCCCACCTGGCTACTCTTTAACAGCACTGCTGCTACAGGTACTGGTCCCTCAAACCACCAGCTCTTCCAGCAATCAAACAACAATAAACTTCTGCTCTACCGAGCCTTATGCCGTGTACACATGATTAGACATTCCGACAACAAAATCCATGGGTTTTTTCCAACGGATGTTGGCTCAAACTTGTCTTTTGATTTTTCAAGTTCTGGTCCCATAGACTTTATTAGACACCTTTCACACTGAACGCGCTGGCTGTTAGCGCTAAAGCGTCGCTTGTTTTAGCAGCACTTTAGCGGGGCGCTTTTAACCCCAACAAAGGGCTTAAAAAGTCCCATTTTGCAGCGCTTTAAAAAGCGC